>NW_027632476.1:0-21308 GCF_902686455.1 Sciurus vulgaris | reverse complement strand
CTGATGGAACCAAAGGCAAATGCAGCAGTCAAAAATAGGTTAGAATTAGAAGATAAACTTCTTCCTAACATGTCAAAATGCACAACTTTAGAAACTTAAGAACTAACCCATAATCAAGATATTCTAAGCAAACACCACTGGGGGAGAAGGACCTGGAAAAAAAGTTACTATGGGAGAAGTTTATGTAGGGCCAGATTTATAAGGACCAATAATCTGTTCTCTCAGAAAAATAATGATATAGCAAATGTGTTTAAGATTTATATAGGCCAGGTAGTGTTCTGTGCAAAGATGCAGGTTATAAGTTTAAATTCTTTTGAAGTACATATAGGTTAAGATCATGGCATCTATATTCAATGCAGGTTTTGAAATCTAGCCAATGCAGTGTCCTTGAACCAGTTAGGTAACCACTCTGGGCCTCCATTTCTTCATCCACAGAATGCCATATGATAGTATTTTCCTCCTAATGTTATTCAGAGGACAGAAAAAGTAAGTTCTGACAAAAGTTTGGAACACTTATACATGATAAGTAGCTTATAAATACTTGCTGTCACTTACTGAACTTATGTCATCTAGTGAAATAAAAGAGTCTTAGGGACCTGACTCATCTGGGAGAGGGTAGTAAATATGGTGTGTTCTCCAGTATCAACCTTGTGGGTAGGGTTCTACAGTCTCATATAATGTAAAGAAAGGAAGTGTGCATGTGGGGGAAAGGTGCCTGTGCATATTTAAGCATAAAAGGGAATTTTGTAAATATGTTTGAGTTAAACTATTTTATGTATAAATTGGACTAAACAAATCTGTTCCTTTCTTGAGTAGAGGTACCTGTAACAATTTATTTTCAAATATTTGTTTCTCCACAAAGTGAAAGATTTCCTACTCTACCTACAAGAATACATTATAAAATGTGTGACTAGCAGTTGTCTGTAACATTTTGTGGCACTGTAGAGGTACTGAACCTGTCAGTCTGGGTCTCCAGTTTTCTATTATTTTCTCCTGCCTCTCCTCCTTTACATGCACACCAGTCTTCCTGTGTCAGACACAGATGGAGACGTTTTTGAACTCACCCATGAAAGCCAGAAATAGGTTAGCCTGGAAGTGAGATTGGGTAGACTAGTAACCTCTGTCACCAAACCTGGCAGTTCACAATCTTCTTTACCAAAAAAGTAGCCTAAAGGAAGAACAATGATTCGTGGGTTTTTCTTATGCATCACTTCTCCTTTCTCAGTACAAAGAAGTTGATAGAATTTAAGATTCAAATGATCAAGGGACCATTTTTTAAACCCACTCCACTCTATTGAACTCAAACTCAATAATTATATGTACTTCTTTATATATCTGTATTTAAAGTGTTTTTTTTGATGTGCCATAAGTAAGGGTACATAGCAAGATACATTTCCAAACTTGTTTCCATGTGGAAAAAGTAAAGTTTGGGTTATTCCAAGTAAATGGAAGAAAACCAACATACTTCCTCTAAATACCTCTCATCACAAAGTATTTATTCCACAAAAATAATATCACAGTAAAAGTGATAGATATATGAAAGTGAATAAAGATTTGCAATCACAGAGAAGACCTGTACAGAAACCAAAGTTCAGGTTGTATAGTTCTAAAAAACTTCAGCCTTAGGACTTTAACACTGACCAAGCAAACATTAAAAGAAGGTGGGGAGTTTGCTGCCCTTTGGAGTCTATTTGGATTAAAGTACTTATTTTAAGAAAACACACAACATGAGACAGTGCTCTGAAAATTATTCTCCATTTCTAAAGTAGTCCATGCAGAGAACATTTTGATCTAACAAAATTTTATTATCCCATTTCTAGTAAGTGAATCTAGAGTGTAATTAAAATATATTGAGGAAGAAACATACCAAGAATAAGATTTCTGTTCATTTCAATATTTCCAATCAGCATTTCATTTTATATTAAATTTTTAGTTGAAATTCTTGCCCATTGATTTATTTTAGTTTCTCTAAGAATCCTGTGTTTTATATGTGTTCTTTTATTCTAAAGTATTTTTTAAAAAAATTAGTTGTCAATGGATCTCTATTTTATTTATTTATATGTGGTGCTTAACCCAGTGCCTCACACATGCTAGGGAAGTACTCTACTTCCTTACTGTGTTATACACTGAGTTATAACCCCAGCAGCCCTTGCCCTACAATTTTTAGTGATATTTATTTTTCTAACAGTTTTGGACCAGTAGTTAAATACAGCTAGGCCTTGCAGAAATGAAATTGGAAAACCCATCACTGTTCTACCTTCAAAGAGTTCAGTGGCCCCAGGCAACTCTCAGCTTCTTCTGCAAACCTGTCCTGATCAAGAAAGAGGTAGAGGGAAGCATTCTCAAAGGCTCATTTTAGCTTCTAGCTCACACATTTCACTTTCAGTAATTGTCACTGCCCTGAATCAGCTCCTTTTATTTTAGTAAAGACTTAACATAAGAAGGAGTACCAGTAGTGTCTGTTTGTAGATTTTGGAGCCAGTCCCATTACTTTGCAGTTACAGCATACTGGAGTTGTTGAATTTTTTTCCCTATAAACCTGTGTCTCCACACAAGAGAGAGAAGCTTGATTCCAATTGAAAATCTAAATTTCCAACTAAACCTAATTTTAGTTGCTTATTAAGGGCCGTTGTTTCAATTGATATGTAGGGGCTACAAATGAGCAGGCAGTTAAAGTTCTGATTACGCAAAAGTCACAGCTAATAAGGAGCAACACTTAATTTTAAGCTCTGACTAAAATTTATCGGTTCTAAGTTGCCCAACTTCTTACTTTGGAAGGAGTTAGGGGCTTTCTTAATTACTGGTTCAATTTATTCAGTGTTTTCTGGTATATTCAAGGTTTTTTTTTTTTTTTTCTTTTCTCGTGCTTTAAAATTTTATTTTTTATAAAATATTATCTACTTCACTTGTGTTTTCAAATTATTCACTTATACTTTATAGTCTTGTATTTATGCTCCTAGCCACTATTCCCATTGGAGTGAACAATGGAAGACAGCAGGCCTTGAATTTTCATTGTTAGGGATTTTTTAATATTATGTTTGGGGTTTTTGTCCATCTTGTTGGTATTTTCAATAGAATCCCCTTTCTGGGGCTAGGGTTGTAGCTCAGTGGTAGAGCACTTGCCTAGTATATGTAAGGCACTGGAATTGAATCTCAGAACCACATATAAATAAATGAATAAAATAAAGGTCCATCAACATCTAAAAATTATTTAAAAAATGGCTTCATGTACAAACAGAAACATGTATCACATTTGTTTATAATTAAAATAAAAATAAAAAAGGAATCCCCATTTGTTTTATTAGTCTTATGTGTTGTTTTAAAGAGATCACTGACTTCTGCCTCTAACTCTTTATTTGGGTACACTCAGTTGTCACAGTTCTCAATTAGCCTGGCTTTACTGGCATGTTTCTCAGTCCTTTTTATGGGCTCTTTTCTACAGCCCCCCATTTTTCCTTCACATAATGAGCATTTTATAGAAATGGGAGTAATAAAAGTACTAATAATACTGAATATATGATTTCCAACAGATGGTCCAGAAAGTAGCTAATGTTGGGGACATATGTCTGACAGAATTCCCAAGCAAAGCTGGAACCCAGTGCTCCAGGTCAGAACCCATTTGTTTCTGGACTTTATTCTCTCCATTTCCTGTCCTTCAGCATCTACTCTACAGAGTACAAATTGCCAAATCCAACCCGGTAGCATGAGAAGGATGTTTGAGATGGCTGACTGAGAAAACCTGGGCAACCTTAAGAAACCAATAGGAAAATGCACTTGATAGAAAAGCAGATGAGTTCCTGACTGAGGACAGTGTGTTGTGTGGGGGAGTAGGGGACAGGAGGGAGTGGCATAGGCATTGCAGCATAGGCCAGACTTCTGTCCTCAGCCTACTTTTCTCCATAGCCATACCTCAAACTGACAACCATTTCCATTTTTGGTGTCCCCAGCTAGTACTTCTTTTCCAAGAGAGTTACTCTTCTCTGGTGCTCTAAGTCAGTGATAGTAGTGGTGAAAATTGCAAACTAAATTTTAATCAGGCTCTGAAACTTACGAGTGTGTGATCTTGGGTAAAATGGACAATATCACTGTGCCTTAGGAACCTCAACTTTAAAGTAGTACTACTGGTAAAATTAAAAGAAATATCAAGATCTGCAGTCCAGACTTGCATACAGGAAGCCTTCAATTCACATGTTATTTTATTTTATTTTTTTTATTATAGACAAATGGGTTACATGTTGTTTCTCTGTTTGTACATTGCATAAAGTCATACCATTAGTGTAATCATAAATTTACATAGGGTAATGTTGTTTGATTCATTCTGTTATTTTTCCCTTCCCCCCCACCCCTAATTGCCCTCTTTTCTCTCTATACAGTCCTTCCTTCCTCCATTCTTGCCCCCCTCCCTAAGACTAACTCTAACCAAAACACTAACCAATCCCACCCCCCATTATGTATCATCATCCACTTATTAGAGATATAATTCGTCCTTTAGTTTTTTGAGATTGGCTTATCTCACATAGTATAATATTCTCGAATTTCATCCACTTCCACTTGCCTACAAATGCCATACTTTAATCATTCTTTATGGCTGAGTAATATTCCATTATATATATATATATATATATATATATATATCAAATATTCTTTATCCATTCATCAATTGAAGGGCATCTAGGTTGGTTCCACAGTCTGGCTATTGTGAATTGAGCAGCTATGAACATTGATGTGGCTGTATCTCTGTAGTATGCTGATTTTAAGTCCTTTAGGTATAGGCCAAGGAGTGGGATAGCTGGGTCAAATGGTGGTTCCATTCCAAGCTTTCTAAGGAATCTCCACAATGCTTTCCAGAGTGGCTGTACTAATTTGCAGTACCACCAGCAATGTATGATTTTACCTTTCTCCCCACATCCTCGCCAACATCTGTTGTTGTTTCTATTCTTGATAATCGCCATTCTAAATGGGGTGAGATGGAATCTTAGGGTGGTTTTGATTTGCATTTCTCTTATTACTAGAGATGTTGAACATTTTTCCTTATGATTGTTGATTGCTTGTAGGTCTTCTTCTGTGAAGTCTCTATTCATTTCCTTAGCCCATTTGTTGATTGGATTATTTACATTCTTGGTGTAGAGTTTTTTGAGTTCTTTATAGATTCTGGAGATTAGTGCTCTATCTGAAGTATGATTAGGAAAGATTTTCCCCCACTCTGTAGGCTCTTTCTTTACATTGCTGATAGTTTCCTTTGCTGAGAGAAAGCTTTTTAGTTTGAATCTATCACAGTGGTTGATTCCTGCTTTTATTTTTTCTGCTGTGGGAGTTCCATTGAGGACGTCTGGTCCTAAGCCAACATGTTGAATATCTGGACCTATTTTTCTTCTATAATCTGCAGGGTCTCTGGTCTGATTCTGAGACCCTTAATCCATTTTGATTTTAGTTTCATGCATGGTGAGGGATATGAATTTAGTTTCATTCTGTTGCATATAAATTTCCAAATATCCCAGCACCATTTGTTGAAGAGGCTATCTTTTCTCCATTGTATATTTTTGGCCCCTTTGTCTAGTATGAGAAAATTGTATTTACTTCGGTTTGTGTCCACGTCGTATATCCTGTACCATTGATCTACCATTCTATTTTGATACTAATACCATGCCGTTTTTGTTACTATTGCTTTGTAGTAGAGTTGAAGATCTGGTATTGTGATACCCCCTGTTTCACTCTTTCTACTGAGGATTGCTTTAGCTATTCTAGGTTTCTTATTCTTCCAGATGAATTTCATAATTGCTTGCTCTATTTCTGTAAGGTAAGTCATTGGGATTTCAATTGGAATTGCATTGAATCTGTGTAGCACTTTAGGTAGTATGGCCATTTTGACAATATTAATTCTGCCTATCCAAGAACATGGGAGATCTTTCCACCTTCTAAGGTTTTCTTTAATTTCTTTCTTTAGAGTTCTGCAGTTCTCATTGTAGAGGTCTTTCACCTCTTTTGTGAGATTGATTCCCAAGTATTTTATTTTTTTCAAGGCTATTGTGAATGGGGTAGTTTTCCTAATTTCACTTTCCAAAGATTCGTCACTTATGTATAAAAATGCATTAGATTTATGTGCATTGATCATATATCCTGCTACTTTACTGAATTCACTTATGAGTTCTAAAAGTTTTCTGGTGGAATTTCCTGGTTCCTCTAAGTATATAAGCATATCATCAGCAAATAGGGATAGTTTGTGTTCTTCTTTTCTTATTTGAATACCTTTAATTTCTTTGGTTTTTCTAATTCCTCTGGCTAGAATTTCAGGGACGATATTGAATAGAAGTGGTTAAAGAGGGTATCCCTGCCTTGTTGCAGTTTTTAGGGGCAATGCTTTCTGTTTTTCACCATTTAGAATGATGTTAGCCATGGGATTAGCATAGACAGCCTTTACAATGTTAAGGAATGTTCCCACTATCCCTATTTTTTCTAGTGTTTTAAGCATGAAGGGGTGCTGTATTTTTTCAAATGCTTTTTCTGCATCTATTGAAATAATCACATGATTCTTAATTTTAAGTCTGTTGATATGGTGAATTGCACTTATTGATTTTCTGATGTTGAATCAACCTTGCATCCGTGGGAAGAAACCCACTTGATCATGTTTCACTAATCTTTTAATATGTTTTTGTATGCAATTTGCTAAAATTTTGGTGAGAATTTTTGTGTGAATGTTCATTAAGGATATTTGGTCTGAAATTTTCTTTGCTCAATGTGTCTCTGTCTCGTTTAGTTATCAGGGCAATATTGGTTTTATAGAATGAGTTTGGAAGGGTTCCCTCCACTTCTATTTCATGGAATACTTTGAGAAGTATTGGAATGGGCTCTTCTTTAAAGGTTTTGTAAAACTCGGCTGAGAACCCATCTGGTCCCGGACTTTTCTTTGTTGGTAGGCTTTTGATGACTTCTTCCATTTCATTGTTTGAAATTGGTCTATTTAAATTGTGTATGTCCTCCTTGTTCAGTTTAGGTAATTCATATGTCTCTGGAAACATGTTGATGTCTTCAAAATTTTCTATTTTGTTGGAGTATAGATTTTCAAAATAGCTTCTAATTATGTTTTGTATTTCAATCGTGTTTGTTGTGATATTTCTTGTTCATTCCAATGTTGAGTGATTTGGATTTTCTCTCATCTTCTCTTTGTTAGTGTGGATGAGGGTTTATCAATTTTGTTTATTTTTTGAAGAACCAACCACTTATTTTGTAAATTTTTTGTATTGTTCCTTTTGTTTCAATTTCGTTGATTTCAGCTCTGATTTTAACCATTTCCTGTCTTCAACTACTTTTGGTGTTGGCCTGTTCTTATTTTCTAGGGCTTTGAGCCATAGTGTTAGATCGTTTTTTTGTTGAGTTTTACTTTTTTTATTGAATGTGCTCCATGAAATAAATCTTCCTCTAAGTACTGTTTTCATAGTGTGCCAGAGATTTCGATATGATGTTTCTTTGTTCTCATTTACCTCTAAGAATTTTTAAATTTCCTTCCTAATATCTTCTGTTATCCATTCATCATTATAGCATATTGTTTAATCTGCAGGTGTTGGAGTAGTTTCTGTTTTTTACTCTTTCATTTATTTCTAACTTCAATCCATTATGATCTGATAGAATACAAGGTAGTGTTTCTATCTTCTTGTATTTGGTAACATTAGCTTTGTGTCATAATATATGGTCTATTTTAGAGAAGTATCCATGTGCTGCTGAGAGGAAAGTGCCTTTACTCTTAGTTGGATGGTACATTCTATAAATGTTCATTAAGTCTAAATTATTGAGTGTGTTATTGAGACCTATGGTTTCTTTGTTCAATTTTTGTCTGGAAGATCTGTCCAGTGGTGAGAGAGGCATGTTAATATCACCTTGTATTATTGTGTTACAGTCTATTTGGTTTCTGAAATTGTGAAGGATTTTTTTGACATACGTGAATGAGCCACAGTTTGGGGCATAGATGTTTATGATTGTTATATCTTGCTGATTTATGCTTCCCTTAAGTAGTGTGAAATGACCTTCTTTATCCCTTCTAACTAACTTTGGCTTGAAGTCCACATTATCAGAAATGAGGATGGATACTCCAGCTTTTTTGCTGAGTCCATGTGCATGGTATGTTTTTCCCCATCCTTTCACCTTTAGTCTATGGGTATCTTTTTCTATGAGGTGAGTCTCTTGCAGGCAACATATTGTTGGATCTTTCTTTTTAGTCCAATCTGCCAGTCTATGTCTTTTGATTGATGAATTCAGGCCATTAACATTCAGGGTTATTATTCAGATATGATTTGTATTTCTGTTCATTTGGTTCATTTTTAAAAAATTTATTTACTTATTTTTTTACACGATTTGGTTCCTCCTTTATTTGACAATTCCTTTAGAATAATTCCTCCCTTTGCTGATTTGCTATTTTGTTTTTCATCTCTTCCTCATGGAACATTTTGTTGACAATGTTCTGTAATGTCAGTTTTCTTTTTGTAAATTCTGTTAGCTTTTGTTTATGATTGAAGGATTTATTTCATCACCAAATTTGAACATAAGTTTTGCTGGGTATAAGATTCTTGGTTGGCATCCATTTTCTTTCAGGGCTTGAAAAATGTTGTTCCAGTTCCTTCTAGCTTTTAGGGTCTGGATGGAAAAATCTGCTAATATCCCTATTGGGTTCCCCCTGAATATAATTTGGTTCTTTTCTCTCACAGCCTTTAAAATTCTGTCTTTATTTTGTATGTTATGTATTTTCATAATAATGTGCCTTGGTGTGGGTCTGTTGTAATTTTGTATATTTGAAGTTCTATATGTCTCTTGTACTTGGTTTTCCATTTCATTCTTCAGATTTGGGAAATTTTGTGATTTTATTATATTGAATAGATTGCTCATTCCTTTGGCTTGTTTCCCTAAGCCTTCCTCAATCCCAATAATTCTTAAATTTGTCCTTTTCATGATATCCCATAGTTCTTGGAGATTCTGTTCATAATCTCTTACCATCTTTACTGTTTGGTCAACTTTGTTTTCATGAGTAAATATTTTGTCTTCAATATCTGAGGTTCTGTCTTCCAGGTGTTCTATCCTATTGGTTATGCTTTCTATGGAGTTCTTAATTTGGTTTATTTTTTCCTTCATTTCAAGGATTTCTGTTCCATTATTTTTCAATATCTCTAACTCTTTATTGAAATGGTCTTTTGCTTCCTGTATTTGCTCTTTTAACTCTTGATTTGTGTGATAATTCAATGCATGCATTTGCTCTTTCATCTCATCATTCCATGCCTGCAATTGCTCTTTCATCTCATCGTTTGCTTCCCTGATCATTTTAGTTATGTACATTCTGAAGTCCCTTTCTGTCATTTCTTCTGCCATGCTCTCTTTGGATTTTATTGATGTAACATCTAGATTTGTTTGGGGCATTTTCCTCCCTTGTTTTCTCATATTGTTCAGGTATCAGTGGAGACCACTATGATATTGCAGATTTCCTCTATTGACTTATAATATCCCTGAAGTTTTCTAGTATATCCCCTTTTAGCCTTCAGTAGCCTGAAGTCCTGGAGGAAGTTGATAATGTGGTGCCCTGCAAGGAACCCGCCTCTCTAGGGGTGGTGGCCTTCTGGTGGTGTAAATTCCCTGCTAGTGCACAGAGGTGCCTCCACTTGTTGACCAATGGTCATCCAAAGGGGATCTAGGTTGCGGGCTAAGGCAAGGCCTGTTTGGGCCTTTGTTTCTGGTTTTACCATCCTTGTGGGTAAACTTCACCCAGCAGGGAAGACTTACACAGTGGAGAGTTCTTGCTGGTCGGTTCACCTCCTAGAGGTTCCCCTCAACCCACAACTACCACCTGGGCTGGGCTGCTTTCCTCTGCAACGTTCCCAGGTGCCCGGATCTACCTCCTGGGCCTCGGAGCCTCACCCTTCACAGACTAGTCTCCTTATGCTGCCTCTCCTCAGAGAATCTGCCCACAGTCCTGGAACCTTCGCTCCTCCCCTAAGCGTGTCTTTGTGCAGCTTTTCCACCAAGAAGCCTCCTAGGTCCTGGGATCCTGCTTTGTACCTAATTGCCTGGCTATGTGACCCCTTCTCTGAACAACCACCTGTAGCCTTGTACAGTTGCTCCGATTCCCAGCTATGTGCCGCACGCCTCTTGCTCTGGGCAGTCGCCTGGTATTCTGGTGCAGTCTCTAGGAGTCCAAGCAACTCACTGTATGCCTCCTCCTCTGGGCAGCCACCCGTAGCCCTGGTGCAGTCACTCTGAGTCCAAGCGACCCACCATGCTCCTTCTCCTCCTCCAGGCAGCCCCCCTGGTGTTAAGGAGTGGTTGCTCTGAGTCCAAACAGCTTGCTGTGCACCTTCTCCTCTGGGCAGCCACCCAGAGCCCCAGTGGTTGCTCCGAGTCCAAGCGCTGTGCCTCCTTCACAATGCTCCCAGTTGTCCGAGTTCACTGCTCCAGTGGGGGGAGGGTTGTCTCGTTGGGCAAGTCTAATTCACAAAGTTCTCTGCATTCTGGGACTACTGCCCTATCTGGAATGCCTCCCCAATGGAAGAGACTCACCCGGCGGCTTTGAGTTGGTCCCAAGTCTCCCAATATCTCCTCCTTTGAATCCTGAGTCCTGGAGCAACATGGAATGCAGCCACCCTCTAGTCCACCATCTTGAAAACCTCCCACATTAGCTATTGTTACTAAAATATTGCCAGTCTCATAGTCAGTCAGTTTGCCTCTTCCTCATTTTCACTGCTTGCTTATTCCTCATGCTAAACTCAAGTTATTCTCAATCTTGCCTCTGAAATGACTTCAAAATTGATTCCTATGTCCACTCTCTTTTCAGTATTTGAAGTAGTGTAATATTTTTCTCCTATCTTCCTGTTCTGTCCACTTTCTATTGAGTTCTTCCCTCACATGGATATTAGTTTTGAAGGTATACCAACATTTCAAGGTGGAACTCTTCAAGGCCCACACCTCCTTTTTAGAATTCATCTATCACCAGGTCTCTTCCTGAATATGTTCCACTATCCAAAGTAGGTAGATCTATTAAGTTCTAAAATATGCTTTGCTCTCTCTCCAAATTCTGTCCCTTCTCCCAGCCCAGCTCAGGCAGCACTTCTTCCTCAGAATCTGTCCAATCTCTGATGCAAAGAACCACTCAGTCCATGCACACTTTGTTTACTCTCCTGCTAATTCACATGTTGTATATCTCTCACAGTCACTGCTTCAGAGCATTGCAGATATTCACTGGCTTAGACTTGTCAAACTAAAAGTTACAGCACAGAATCTCAAATGCAAATTTAATTGAGTTCCACCACTTTCAACATGTATCTGTACCTACTATGTGCATTTCAAATTTGATAAAAATTTATTTAAAAAGTTGGAATGGAACAAACATGTAAGCTCAAAATACCAAATATCCAATGGAAAAAGACACTTCATTTTATTTGTAAATCTGCATCCTTGACATTCAACACTTTGCACAGTGTCTTTATCTGTGCATCTAACTTATTTATTTCATTTTATTTTATTTTTTTTTTTGCGGTACTGGGGACCGAAATCAGGGCCTTGTGCTTGTGAGGCAAGCACTCTACCAGCTAAGCTATCTCTCCAGTTCTTAACTCTTTATAAAACATTTGTCAGCTCAAAAGCCTATCTCTTCCATAAAGCCTAGTGCCTTTTCTCCTTATTTGGAATTCTTTAATATCTGCTATAGCCTGCTATAATGATTGTAGATGAATGAACAATTAATGTACATGAATGGTCATGTGCATAAATTCCTCAGCTCTGTCAGCTGTCACACTTAGGTTTCCAGCCTACCTTTACAAAGATCACAACAAGAAACCTACCAGCATCACTTAAAATTTTTTGTAGACCAAGTCTGTTTTGTTTCCTTTATGAGTACATTAGTAGCATATGTGAAAGAGGTTTGTTATTTTGAAAGGAGTTTACTTTTATAAGTTTAGTCAGGACATAATCATAATCTGAATTGTGAAAATCCATCAATTGCAATGTCTCATTTTGGAAAATCTTCCTCATATCATATTTTTTGTTTATTAATTTAAAAATTCTCTGTTCAGCTATCCTTTTCACTGGAAGAATAATAATATTTTAAAAGGTGCAAAGTTGTTTTCCCATAGTTTCATGATCCATCCAAAAAGAGAGGGTCTAAGTTCATATAACCCATCGGCCATCCAGACTTGGGGGGGGGGGCATGACTTCCTTTGAATGTCACCAAGAGAAAATCCAGTATTATTTGGTGAAACTACAATTGAAACTCTCAGGCAAACAATCTTTCAATGCAGTAATAAAGCCAGGTACAGTGAAACATGACTAAAATCCTAGTAAATCAGGACTAGGACAAGAGGATCACAAGTCCAAGGCCAGCCTCAGCAACATAACAAGACTGAGGATGCATCTCAGTTGTAGATTACCCCTGGGCCAATCACCAATATCACTCCTACCACACACAGTGCAATGTATTCTGCAGATTTCTAAATGTTAACTAGGAACCATTGGCCTTCAGTGGTTAAAAAAGTATCATCCCTGAACCAAGGACATTATTAGGCACTTGAATGAAATGATTATGCAGACCCTATAAAATATCCAAGAACTCAGCAATCTACATTTTAATACAAAATCCAGGTGATTGGATCTAATTTTCAGAATCCCTGGGTACATATATCCCAGCTCCTGGAGATCCTGACAATGTGTAGAAGAGCCATGGGCATGAATAATACTTATTTTTAGGATTATTGGATGAGAAATTTAGCATAATTTCAGTCATTCCCCAAACTTTTTCTAGGATGTCACCAAGCCATATTTCAATCATGGGCAGAATTTCCAGTAAGGTAGGAAAGGAGAGTCCATTCATTGTTTACAAATACTTGCTGAATTCCAAAGAAGCTCTGGGTCCTGACCCCAAGAGCTCACTGTAGCCACATGAGTCCTTTCTGCTCTACTTATTCCCAGAGTTTTGCTGTTCTTTACCTTCAGCCTTTCAGACAATAAGGCCTTTTATCACCATTTTCCAATAAGACCATAAATCTCATTGTGTACATCGTCCTTCTAAACAGAGAATGTACTTGGCATATAGATTTTTCATGAAAGATTATAATGCCCATGCTAAAGCTTTTTTAAAGAACTGGATTTGCTCATTGCTAATTTTACTTAAAATTAGTAGTTTTTGTTTCTTTGCTTAAGTTAAAGTGGTTAAAAATCAATGTCTTGCTGGGTGTGAATAAAGCTTGATTTTATGTGATAAGAATAAGAGCCAGGGGAAAGAAAGAAACTCGATATCTCCTGGGACATAGTCACATCGTGATAGCTTACCCCAAATCCAGTAGTGAGCCAGAGAAGTGAAATAGCAATTAGAATCTCTTTAGCTGACCATTTTCCAATAAAACCCTAAATCTCATTGTTTACATCATACTTCTGGCACAGAGATGGTACTTGGCATATATAATCTTGACAAGAAAACTGACCAACTCAAAAGGTAAACAGAACTGATTTTTAAAACCCTTACCTTTTGTTAACATCTCTTTATGAATTCTTTGATATCTTTTCATTTAGATAGTCATTGATAATTACTGACAACATCTGTACTGCAGTCAACAAGCTAGATGCTGAGAAACACTTTGGGTAATATGATACAGTTCCAGTCTTGATGCCCCACAGTCTACTGAAGTTTGCCAGATCAGTAGGCAAAATACTAAGTGCTAAATGTTATGGGAGCCAAAGAACGGGAACCAGTTTGAAATGAACCACACTGGTGACACAGGATTCAGGGTGGATGCAACAATTCTAGATTTCAGTAGGTGGAGTTTGCACTGTCTAACCCTTCTTCATTCCTTTTCCTAGGATCTGTTCTGCCTATACTCACATATTCAAACAGTAATAATGTGGGTTAATAAGCAACAATGTTTTGGCATCAAATAAAAAATTACCAATATCCACATGATACAAAGTGATACTACTGCAATATTCTAGTATGTAAGTGAATAATAAATAATGCTCTCCTAATCCAGAAAGTTTGGCAAGATAGAGCAACTAAGTCTTCATTAGTTTTTAATTTTTTTAACTTTATAGCCTGCATTTTAATTCATTGTACAGAAATGGTGCACAAATTTTCATTTCTATTATTAAACAGCATGCATATTCATACCATTCATATTATCATACATGTACATAGTGTAATGAAGTCTGACTCATTCCACCACCTTTTATACCACTGTCCCCTCAACCTTCTCATATCCCTTTATGTTATTTAATGTTCCTCCATTCTTTTCTCACCTCCCACCACTATTATGTATCATCTTCCTCTTTCAGAGAAAACATTCAGCCTTTGGTTTACTGGGATAGGCTTGTTTCACTTAGAATGATTTTCTCCATTTCCATCCATTTGTCTACAAATACCACAATATTATTCTTTATGGCTGAATAATATTCCCTGTTTTCTTTAACCATTCATCTGTTGAATGGCATATAGGCTGGTTCTACAATCTAGCTATTGTGAATTGAGCTCCTATAAACATTGATGCGGCTGCATTACTGTAGTATGCTAATGTGAACTCCTTTGGGTATAAACCGAGATGTAGGATAGCTGGGTCAAAAGGTGGGTCCATTCTGAGTTTTCTGAGGACTCTCTATACTGCTTTCCAGAGGGGCTGTAATAATTTGCAACTCCACCAGCAATGTATGAGTGTACTTTTTCCCCATATCCACGCCAAAATCTATTATTGTTTGTGTTCTTGAAAACAGTAATTCTTATTGGAGTAAGATAAAATCTTACAGATGTTTTAATTTGCACTTCTCTAATTACTAGAGATTTTGAACACCTTTCATATATTTATTAATCACCTGTATCTCTTCTTCTGTAAAGAGTCTGTCCAGTTTCTTGGCCCCTTTGTTGATTGGATTTTTTATACTTTTGGTGTAAAGTTTTGTAAGTTCTTTTGAAATTTTGGAGATTAGTGCTCTGTAGGCTCTCTTTTCACATTATTGATTGTATCCTTTGCTGAGAACAAGCTTTTTACTTTGAATCCATCCCATTTATTGATTCTTGCCTTGATTTCTTGTGCTTTGGGAGTCATGTTAAGGAAACTCTCAAGCAATTGCTCCCAGGACATAGTCACATTATGATACCCTATCTCCAGTAGTAAGCAAGAGAAGCAAGATAGCAATTAGAATCACTTTAGTTTACCATTCTTCCTGTGAGACACTAAATCTCATCATGTACACCAGGCTTCTGGCACAGAGATGGTACTTGGCATATATAATTTTGACAAAAAAAAAATGACCAATTCAAAAGGTAAACAAGCTTGATCATTTTTTAACGCTTACATTTTTTGATATCTCTTTATGAATTCTTTGGCATCTTATGATTTAGAGAGTCACTGACAATTGCTGGTATCATTTGCACTCCAGCCAACAAGCTAGATGCTGGGAGACACCATGGGGAACAGAATGCATTTGCAGTCTTGAGGGCCCACAGTCTACTGAAGTTTGCCATATCTTCAGACACAATGGTAAGTGCTAAATTTTGTGAAAGCCAAAGAACTTCAACTAGCTTGAAATGAAACACACTGGGGATATGGGATGCAGGGTGGATGAGACAAGATGAGAATCAGGCAGTGGGAGTTCACACTGTGTCTACACCTGTTCATTCCTATACCTAGGATTTGTCCTGCCTAAACTCAGATACCTAAACAATAAAACATGGGTGGGTGAGGAACAGTCTTTTGGTATGAAATACAAAATTTACCAATATTCACATGGTAGAAGTGATTCTACTGCAAGATTCTAGCATATAAGTTAATAATAATACTCTCCTAATACAGAGGGTTCTGCAAGATAAACAACTAAGTCCTCATTGTTTTTTTAACCCAATGTCCTGATGTCTTTCTTTCTTTCTTTCTTTCTTTCTTTCTTTCTTTCTTTCTTTCTTTCTTTCTTTTTTCTTTCTTTCTATCACAGAATAAGAACTTTATTATAATTTAAAAGTATTCAGGTGACTTTTGTATCCTACAAGGGAAAATCTGTTGCTACTTTTACTTTTGAATTTATTTCAAGTAAATCAGTTCATTGTGTAACTGGTTTATCATGTATTTTCTTAAGATTTAAATTTTCCTAAAAATGTCCAGTTTTCATAGTGAAATTAAAATATACAAAACACTTCATGAGCTAATTGTTGCACTTTTGGACAGCTGACATAAGTACACCATTTCTGTCTCAATAAAAATGTCTACATCTAAAAGTGTGTGCAGCCCAGTTCCTATGAAAACCCTTGTAAACCAATATGTTTATCAAATACGAGGAAGAATCCACCATCTTAAGCCTCTGCAAGACTGAGAGAAAGGACATCCTTTAGACGTTCTATGTTTACAAATTTATCTCTAAACACTCACCTGGAATAGCATGTTTGGCCCTTGCAATTTTTAGCAACTTATAAGGAAAAGAGGTATTGATATTGAGTGGAAAACTCAAGTTTGTAGCAACTTCTATTCCAAATATCTCTTCAACTTTCTCCCCCTCCTAAATTAAAGAAAATTTTGTGTGTGGGAAAAATGGGAACCCAGGAAAGGGCTCTTTCTTTCTTTTTTTAATTGTTTCTTATAGTGGATACTCTTAGTTATAAACACAGAAAGCACATATACACATTTTAAAATTAATTGTTCACATCTTCCATTACTGACCAGCACTTTATATCTTAGAATCTGCTGTTAAATATTCTGTCACAGCTTATTAAAAAGCTCTGAGCTGGGTTTTTCAGATTTTTACCCTGAATGTGGGATTTGTAAAAATTTAGTATCCTGGCAAAGGTGAGGGATATATGGGGGTGATTCTTGTCAGATTGGATATAGAGCCAACACTTCTGAGTCTCTCAGGAGAGTGCCACACTGGCATTCCC
Source organism: Sciurus vulgaris (assembly GCF_902686455.1). Taxonomy (NCBI): domain Eukaryota; kingdom Metazoa; phylum Chordata; class Mammalia; order Rodentia; family Sciuridae; genus Sciurus; species Sciurus vulgaris. The sequence goes on along the minus strand of NW_027632476.1, from coordinate 4,435 downwards.
TTTCACACTGGCAGCAGGATTCCTGTCCCACAAGCCAGAAAGAGGACAAGAAACAGGTTTCCCTGGCTGGTAAATCTGCAGTGCTCTAGGCAGAGGCACACTCCCAATCCCAGAGTTCAATGAAGAATTCTCAAAGTCTAAAAAGATAGTCTTTAGTCTGGCAGGGTGGTGCACATGCCTGTAATCAGCGACCTTGGAGGCTGAGGGAGAAAGATCGCAAGATTGAGGCCAACCTCTGAGATTTAGGAGGGTCCTAAGCAACTTAGACCCTGTCTCAATACTACCACTACTACTTCTATGAATAATTCTAATAAAGATAACAATAATAATAATGAACAAGTGATGTAGCTTTCAAGTGCCATGGTTTCAATGCCCAGTAAGAAAAATGGGACAGTTTTCAAAAGCACAAAACAGCTACTTTCCCTCAAACAAGATCAGAAATACACTCCTATTGCTTTCTAATCTTCTATGTGATAATTAAGAGTTAGATTTCAGATTTCCATTTTCTAAAATGGAACTGTCTGAACATAAGCTGCATATCGTTGTCCAAGGGATAAATACCTCAGAATCCACTGCCTTGTGAAATATGTTTGAAATACCTTCCATAATGTATGCAAATAAACATTGTGATATGACATCACCCACTCCTTTCATGCATCTATGTTCTCCCTGTGTACCCTGCAGCCTTAAAGAGCTGTTGGTTCCTTTTAAAGGAAAGTTCCTATATAACCTGCCCTGAATTACCTCTGAAATAGATAGATGAGCTTTTATAACCTATCTCCAAATGCTTGCAGACCCAGGCAGGCAAGGCTGACCAAAGGAAAGTGCTAAAGAAAGGAGCCACAAGCAAATGCCATGCAATCACTTCCTCTACCCAGGAGGGATTGTTTTAGCAAGTGCCCATAGGAAGCTCCTGATCCTGCAGGTTGCCAGGGAAAGAAGCACCTGGGCATTCACTTGCAAAGGAAAGGACACTCCTACCAGGATCTCACTTTTTATCTCCACTCAATTTTTGACATAGTAAGTCAGTTAAAAAGTCCACATGTTAGCTAAATAAAGTGAGTTGGCCTTGTTCAGATGTGACCACTTGGAACTTTTCACACAGCCCTTTGTCAGAATCATGCTCTCCAATGCCTTCTTGTCTACTTCTTCCCTTTGCCCATCAAAATGGCACCTCCTCAAAGGAGACTTTCCTCATCTTCCCTCAATCATATTAGATTTCACCCCCTGTTTTATCTTTAGGAAACAGTATAATAACTTTTTCTTTACCATTGAGCATGTTCTGCCTCATCTTATGGTAATCTGCATATCTTTCTGCTACCTTTCTGTACTCTTTAAAAGGCATCAGCTCATCTTCATTCCTACTGTAATATTCAGGGCTTCAATACTTCATGCACAATTCTGGGTGTATTCCATCCCATCCCCTTACTCTTCACTCACATGTCTACATGCAACGTCCATGTTCAAACTTGAGCTCATCATCTTTCTACATCCACTGCTTCTTAAAACTCTTCATCTTCCTATCTAATATACCATTTATCCCCTCCACAAACACAGGCTGAGATTACAAGTATGTTTCAGGTGCCACAGACAAGGTTAAAAAAGATGGGATCTCTGTGCTCATGGCTCTCTCCACCACCCCATGTCCCAGTTACCATGATGCATAATGTCATGGCCTCTGCACATTTCCTAGAATTTATGCTGTGGGGTATCCCCCCTTTACATTCCTTATGCATTCAGCTCCTATAACTTTATAGAAGGTATCATACACAGTACCTAACCCCCTCCACCTGCCTCAGGTCCCTGATCCCCATTGGTTCTGCACACTGCCATCAATCTGTCATCTTAAGACAGCATATTCATTCAAAAGTCACAGTTTCAAGGAGGAAAAAAAGACAGCATCTTTAACTTAAGTTCTAGTTTCCCCTTAATCTAATTTTAGATACTCCCTATCTTCCCTTTGTGAGCATTACTTTGCTTGATGTATCCTGAGCTCATCTAACATACACAGAGAGTCACAGAATTCCAAACTTCCTGTATTTCAACCCTCATCCCACAACTTCCCTGACTACTCAGCCCCTAGATTCCTGTGCTCCCAAGCCTCTCCAAGAGTGACAGTATCCACTTCCATGGTTCTAACTGTACCTCACATGTCGATGACTCCCTAACTCATCTTCAGTCCCAAACTCTCCTCTCCAGTTACAGCTGGATACTTTCACCCAAATGTCCTACAGTCTCCTCAAACTCAACATGGTTCCAAATGAACTCTTAACTCTTTACTCATGAACTTACTCTGTCCCTTACCCTCTTCATACTCAACTTCTGGATTTCCCCTAACCCAAGTTAGTCCCCATGTCTCATTGATGGCATTCCCTGAGTCCCTCAGGTCCATCTCCTCTGACCTTATCCCACATCCTCACTGCCTTTCACCTGGAATATTATCATAACATCCAAGTACATCTGGCCTCCTTTTTCCAATCCATGCCTTCAGTGTGATTTCTAAAACAGTGAAGATTTGTGCCCCTTGAATCCTGACTATTGCTTTATCTCCTGCCACTCCCCTTCCCTTTTGATTTATCCTCCCATATTACTGAGTTTCTGCACATACCCAATGCACAAAGCTCATTCATATCTTTTTTGTTGCCCCTAGCTGCTCTCTGCCCACAAGCTCTCCTCACCCTGTCTACCAGAAAAATTCCTCCTAATTCTTTGATGCCTAGCCCAGTGCAATCACACCCCCTCCACAAAGTTCTTCCTTTAGCGAACTCCCTTCAGTGAAGTTAATGCCACCTTCTTAGTGTTCCTTGTGTGCCTCAGCATGCCTTTGTGTTGCATCTGAGATGCTATATGAAGCAACTTGAGCTGTTATACCTACCAGGGACTGTTTATCCATGTCTTTATACCAGTTCTAAGCACAGCAGCATATACATGATAAATGCTCAGTTTATACTTGCTGAATTGAGCTGAGGTGCTTGTCTGCATGGTGTATTTGATTCTTGCCATGTGTTATCTTACATGTATGTGCCTTATTGCTATGGATAGATCCTAAGGTCATAAAAACAAACACTTGTCCTTTTGGTGTCTTTTCATTTTCTGTACATATAATAGATACCAGAATGCTACAATCCTTGAAGGCTACATCCCTTTCCTATTTTCAACTAACAAGTTAATATAGATCATGTGTAATTAACAAGTCTCAAAATGCCAAATTACTGAGCAAACTGGCCTAAAGTCTGCTTCTATATTACTCTCACCCCACTAACATTCAATATTCAAAACCTTTGTTTGATTTTTATTTTCTAGTTTATCAAAATTTATTGTGAGTCAAGCACATGTTGTACACGGACATTTCCATTGACTCTGGAGACTGAGGCAGGAGGAATACTTAACTTAAGTTCTAGTTCAATGCCTGCCTCAGCAATGTAGCAAGACCCTTTCTCTAAATAAAATATAAAAATGGCCTGGGGATGTGAATTAGGGTTAAGTGCCCCTGAGTTAAATCCCTGGTTCCAAAAATTAATAAATATTTACTTTTGACTACTTCTAGGCCATGACTACTCTGAACCAAATTTATTAATATTCTTTCTCCAAATCCCAGTATTAAACAATATATAACATGGGGAGACTGCAGAAGAAAGCATGGTCCCTGTGAAGCACAATGTCAGCCAAAAGAGGCAGAGTCTTGTAAATGACATTTGGTCCAAAAATGTGAATTTCTCTCCAAGGAAATATCATGGCATTATAATATGTACATATCATTCTCTTCATTGATTTACAGCATCTACCACAGTGCCTAGTACACATTTCCATTCTCTGACTCCTTTTCTTTAGTAATATATATTAACTTAAGGAGGATGTCTTCATTTGGAATAATAAGAGCTTCAATGGTGTTAATTGGTATTTTATCACAAATTCAATAATTTTATCATTTTTTTGTATTATTGAATATTAACACATATTAAAAACAAAGTCATCAATTATAAATATAACTGGATTTAACATCAGAAATAAAAATTAATAACTTACCTAGAATAGACTGAAAGGATAATTATCTTTTGATCCTATTCCCATATTTTATAAACATGCTAACAAAAATTAGAAAATTCTTGAAATTACTTACAACACCTGTAAAAAGAAACAAGAATGTGTTATAAAAGGTAGATAAAGCATTTTTATATTACATTAATGTTTTGGAAACAAAAGAAAGCAAGCTTCTTGCCACTCTGTTTCACTTTAATGAACTATCTCCAGGAAATAACATTTTCTGTTCTTTAAATATGAGCAAGAGATAAGATATATATTAACAATATTAATTTTCTATATTTATGTCATAAGGATCACCTTTTAATATAAAAAGTGATGACAAAAATGAATAATCTGATCTCATTCCAATTTATTGGTATATGATAACATATGTACTCAAACATGATTTCAA
>NW_027632477.1:105-10937 GCF_902686455.1 Sciurus vulgaris | reverse complement strand
GAGTTGACTTTTGCACAGGGTGAGAGATAGGGGTTCAATTTCATTTTACTGCATAAGGACTTCCAGTTTTGCCAGCAGAATTTGTTGAAGAGGCTATCTTTTCTCCATTGTTTGTTTTTGGCACCTTTGTCTAGTATGAGATAACTGTACTTATGTGGGTATGTCTCCATGTCTTCTATCCTGTACCTTTGGTCTACCTGTTTGTTATAGTCCCAACACCATGCCATTTTTGTTACTATTGCTCTATAGTAGGGTTTAAGGTCTGGTATTGTGATACCACCTGGATCAATCTTCCTGCCCAGGATTGCTTTGGTTATTCTGGGTCTTTTGTTCTTCAGATAAATTTCATGATTGCTTTTTCTCTTTCAATGAGAAATGTAATTGGGGTTTTAATTGGAATAGCATTAAATCTGTATAGCACCTTTCTGTCATAACTTTTACAGTTTGGATCCAGAATGTCCCTCAAAGTCTCATATGTTAATGGTTGGGTTCCTAATACAGCAGTATTCAGAGATGGACCTTCTGTGAAGTGGTTGGATCATGAGGCTCTAACTTCATCGGTGAATTAATCCATTGATGGATTAGGAAGTGGTAGAAACTGTAGGAGGTGGGGTCTGGTAGGAGGAAGTAGGTGACTGGGTGTATGCCACAGAAGGGTATATCTTGTCCTAGACCCTTTCCTCACTCTCTCGCTCTGCTTCCCAGATATCATGAGGTGAGCTGCCTTCTTTGTTAGGCTCTTCTGCCACCATATTTTTCCTTGCCTCAGGCCCAGAAACAATGGAGCCAGCAGGCCATAGATTGAAACCTTTGAAGCAAATAGCCAAAACAAGTCTTTCCTCTTCTAATTGATTTTTTTCAGGTATTTTGTCACAGCAATAGAAAACTAAAACAATAGCATAATTAACTATATTATATCCATAACCAAGGCACAAGTCTTATTTAATTTGGCATAAAAGCTCACTATTAAGGTAAAAGAGCTATGCTTCATCTATAGAAATGATGCCTGCCATGTCCTGTCACAGAAATGGTCTCTTATCTGGTGTATTCCTTACAGAATCCCAGGCTGTATTATAGGTAGTGAAAGACATTTCTTCCTATTGGCTTGCAACATGGAAGAATGTGAATGGGGAGGGAGGAAGGAGCCTTATGGTTTTAGATGAGACAGATAAATCCTGGTAAATACTAATTCTGAATCCTTAATCTTAGTAAAACCAAAAAGAAAATAGTGTTTGCACCCAAAACGGTAAATTACAATCTATAGACTTTATGAAGTTTCCAAAAATAAGTTAATTTTCAGTCCTTTGTATCTAATTATATTGCCTATATATTAACAAGAATATTTATGTACATAATTAGCACTTCTGTTTTAAAATTTCTTTTTAGTTGTAGATCGACATAATACCTTTATTTTAGTCTTATGTGGTGCTGAGGATTGAACACAGTGCCTTACACTTAGGCAGGCACTCTACCACTGAACTACAATACAACCCAGCCTCATAATTAGCACTTCTATAAATCATTATAAATAAAATTTGTCAAATAAAAATTCAGAGTAAATATGTTGAACCAGAAAATTGCTCGGAACTTAGGTAAATGAAACCACGCTTCGGGAGTAAAATTTTGGCTACAGAGAGGGACTAGGGTAGAAAAATTAACCTTTTGAACTACCATTACTATGAATGATCATGTAAACCATACTCTATAGTCAGAAAAATAAATGTAGTTAATATAAAAGATCAGGTGCATCCTGTTTATCACTGGGCTTCTAAAATAAACACTTGAACTTTACTTATTAGCTTGGATTGTTGAACAAAGACAGCTTTATTTTTCCTTCATGATCTAACTGATATTCTTCTATTTAGTAGTTTTTCCTCTTTTCTGTAAGGATGCTACATGGATTCCACTATGTGTATGTAGCATATTATATGGAATATTTTTTAATTCAATATGTTGTAATACCTTATAGTTATTATATTTTTGATGTTCCAGTGGTCTTTGATTTGACTAGAGGGACTTCTCCTAGTTGGCATCTGTGAAATTGAGAAATGTCCCTATTAATCTTTGGGCACAAGAATGTGTACCAAGTTCATCTTGCAATTTTATTTCCCCAACCCCAAAGCACAGATTTTTTTTTTTTTTTAGATAAGGAATCTGACTTTCCTTTAGTAGGAAATGGTATTCAGAAACCAAGCCATGGATATGCTCACTGCTGCTTGGATAACATTGCTTCAAGGCTCTAATAGTGGGTATCATGAATTGATATAGCTATCTACAATACCAACCCAACACCATAGGGTTCTTCTCTAACTTCTCTCATTTCATAGTTCCATCATCCTCTGCCAAAGTTGATAACCTTGTTCCAGAGAAAATGCAAAGCATTTACTGATTTGCTCTATCCTATAAGGCTTACTAAACAGATCCAAAATTATTATTCCAATTCCTCTGCCACCAATAAACCTACTAAATACAGTTCAAGATTTCCTCAGGATATACTGAACTATAGAAAGACAACCACTGCCTTCTAAATTTACTTGAACTAAATTTTATGTGGTTATATTATTATTTGATATATTGTTCACTTGTTCTGCTTTTCTTTTTAAGGTTAGCCTTTCCACTCTTTTTGGATACATAAAATATTGATGTGGTTTTAAATATAACTAGATTAAGATATACTTAGAAAAGTCATTTTTAAAAAATACTCTTAGTATAGTTGGATACAATATCTCCATTTTACATATTTTTCTTGTGGTGCTGAGAACAGAATCCACTCGCTGCCTTGCACATGCTAGGTGAGTGCTCTACCAGTGAGCCACAAGACCAGCCCTGAAAGTTCTTGTTACTTCTAAGCCTTAGATCCATTACCATGTTCCCTTAGATTTAAAAAACACTCAATTTTCTGCAAAATATTGTTTCTGAGGAAACAATATATATAATTAATGTTATCTAACCCCCTTTCCCTTAACACACTCCTTTGTACCTTGCTTTTTTTCCCCTCTCACATAAAAAAAAAAAAAAAAACATATCCATGCCAGTTCCAAGAGAAGCTCCTCACATTTAAAGCTGCAAAGTGCTCCCTTTTGTTTATATGACTGGGTCATTCTTAATGTGGGAAATAGGGTCAAGTTATTATGAAATCAGTAACCCATGTGATCAAATAGTATTTCCACAAGTACAGACCAGCCTTAGGAAGGGGAAGGTATTCTTGAGAGCCATTTAGAGAAGAAGGGGATGGGGATAGATTCCAGAAGAAGACACTTAGAGGAGGAATTTGCTTAGTCCAGTTCCCAAATCACCTTCCTATGCCCCAGCTAGCTGTCTGTGTAGAGCTCCAGCTTTATTCCCTAGGATATTATGAGGACTTTGGCTGCCTCTCAGTATTGTCTCTCTAAATAAATTTCTCACCTTCCCCAATTAAATTATCTTTAATAGGCATCTGAGTCATCTTTCTTTTTTCTTATTTTCTTCCTTTATCTTTTTAAACACAAGGAACACATGGATGTGTTCTTTTTGCATGTTTCTCACATGATACAAGAGAATACATAGATAAAAATTAAATTCTGCTCCTTCATACTCATTTCTCCTAGAGCAACCACTGCTAATCAGCTATAAACTGCCACTTTTGGCTTACTTATTCCCCACTGAACAGACTAGGGGACCTGTCCAAGATCCCATCCTCCACTCAAGAGTTAGGAAAGTCCAAATGCTCTGATATTAGGTTTGTGCACAGTTACTGTCCATACAATTGAAAGTTTAAAGGTAGAAGGGCTAGCAGCAGGATAGAGGTCCTTGTAAATCAGTTTTTCTTCCACCTGCCAATGACTATGGAGACTCATATTCTGAATCCTAAAATGCCAGATAGTTGCTTTCTCAACACTGCTTGTACCCAGGAGAGAGGAGCACACCTATTTCTTTCTGTATTTCCTCAGTGTTTGTTGTAATTTCCACTTCTCTGCCAGGCAGCAGGCAGCTGCTCTAGCAGCTCCTGTCATTGTGCTCCATGCCCGATGTAGCCATGAGGGGAGCTATTGCTGTTTCTCAATTGTGGTACTAAAGGAGCATTATGTAAAGTGGATTGATTTTGCTGGACTTGGTGAGTCAGCCATAAGCTGTGTAGAACCCAAGGTTCTTCACCTTTGAATTACCTTAACTCCAGGTTTGTTCTGTGCCAGCCTAAGTCCTGCATTGACCAGGGGAGGACTGCCTGGTGATGCTAAGTCACTCAGCTGGGACCGCCTCATTCTATCTCCCCAGCAAAGACCCATACAGTGTTCTGACCTTAGAAGCAGTAGGCCGCTTGCATTGAATAGTGTTTCCTCACCTTCCTTTCAGACCGTGGCACCCTTCCCGATGTTCTGATAATCTGTGCTGAATAGAGATCAAGGAGCAGGTAAAAGTGAGTACTAGTAGCAAGGGAGGTGGAGGAATAGGAAAATGGGGAATAAGGTGAAAAATGAAAAAAAGGGATGGGGGATAAAGGAGAGGAAAAGGAGGAATAACAGTGAATCCCAAATCCACTTCTGAATATCATCAGCGCTCTCTGGATAATTAATGCAAAAAAGAAAATTACAAAGAAGAGTAAAGAAAAACTTTTTAGGGGGTGGGGCAGGAATTTTATGTCATGGTAGGAAATTCTAGCAATCTAGGAGGAACTGGTGGTTTGGCAGAGGCCTAAAATATCTTGCATGTCCTTAATCTCAAAGTGGATTTAATTTCATTCTCTGAAGTACAATCCTAAAGGAATGAGCAGAGAGAAGGGGAGAAATGGGGGGCACAACTCCTCCTCCTTTTGTGGACTCATGGTATCTGGATACTCTCTGACAAGAAAAAGGACCCGGGGAAGGAATTCTAGAGTACAATGGAAGCTGAAGAAAGGATTTGCAAATCTACAGTGAGGTGAGCAGGTGAGGTTGCTGTGTTTCCATGGTGTAATGGTGAGCACTCTGGACTCTGAATTCAGTGGTCAGAGTTCAAGTCTTGGTGGGACCTTTCCATTTAGTTGTGATAACAGCCATTTTCTTTCATTCTGTAAGCAAGACACGGCTTCTGCTTCCACATCCTGCTCTACTGGACAGAAGGGTTTCTGTCTAGGAAAGAAAGCAGCTGAGGGTAGCAGATATTTCAGGTTCCTGTGTCCTTTGCATCACACAGTCCTTGTCTCCCGCCCTGTTTCTTAGTTCATTAATTCAGATATCTGAGGTCCATCCTCAGGCAGCAACTACTGTGAAATTGGGATGCATTGAATCTGGGTGTCTGAGCTTGAGATGTCTTAATCTCAGTGATTCGGCTGCCTCCATGCTCATTGATATTGGAGGTTCCCACACCTCTGCCAAGTGACCGAGTGACCCGGCAAGCCCCCCTGGGTTCTCAGGTGACCTTCGGCCTCTGACCACCAAATCCTTCACCCCGGGGTTTTCTCCCACCCCAACTCCTCCTCATATTTGGACCTATTGTCCTGTTTCTGAACAAGTAGAAATTACTTGAAATATGAAATAGCATGCCTTAACTTAGTGGCGGGGTGATGAGACTCGATTTTCTCTCCTTGGTTTGAGTGAGTTGGGTGCATTTAATTTGGTTTCATTGGTTTCTTACCTGTCACCATTTTGCCTGAATAATCCTGAGTTTCAAAGTCTCTATTGAGGCCAGTAGGGGCTGCAATTGCCCAGAATTTTGCACCCCAGTGTAGAGAATCCACTGAAGCCTCAAACACCACCAAGTAGAAGACTGGGCCTGGATTTGTGTGTCCCAGAGGTTGAGTATTGATGTCCCAGGGCAGGTTGTCCTGGGTGGAGGTGAAAGGAGCCTGAGCAGCTCCAAGGACACACCTCAGAATCACAGGACTCTGTGATTCTTTTGCCAGGCTCTGCCCACAAAACGCCACTGGAGAAGATCATGAAAAGTTCTTTGTGATTCCTTCCTCTTCACAGAGAAACTTGTATGATTTTAAAGATCTTCCTGCCTAGTTAAGATGGTCTCCACCACATACTGCAGAGAAGTTTTGATTTTTTTTCCCAGTTTTAAAACTGTCCATGGTTATAAAAGTCTGGAAAATATAAACCACTAAAAATATTGTGAGGAGGAGCTCATTTTGGAGTGTTTGAAAAGAAAGTCAGAGGCCACAGAAGGTCATGAAAGGAGAAAAGAGCAAAGGAAAGAGAAAGAGAAAGAAGGGGAATGGCAAGGAGCCAAGAGGGTAGTTTTCAGTTGCTGGGTTGGAGACACTACAATTGCCCACTGTGAAACCTCTCTCTTGCACGTCGTTTGAACCCTGACAGATCCACCCAAGAACACTGTCCACCCAGAAAGCCTGAAGCTGTTTGCTTTGTTCATTTTTGCTAATTTGTTTTTCAGCCTTCTTAGTGGCATGGGGAAATCCCTTATAATATATGTAATCACTAAATCAGAGGCCTGCTTTCCTTAACCCATTATGTCTTGTCATCTCATTTATGAAACACCAAAAAAATTACATTGAACCACGAATATAGAACTTATGTAAATTCAAAATAAATATTTCTGTTTTTAGAGTTCTAATATTCTGAGAAATGTAATAGTCAAATGATCATTGATGATATTTACAAATAATATTGCAAGGATGGGGAGCTAGCAGAAAGGCTGATGCTAGTCAAGAAGCTCAGGAAAGGGGGCTCTGTGCAGTTCAGACAGGTAGGAAGTTTTGTGAATCAACTCTGGCAGTTCAGCTTGGGGAACTAACAGCTCATTTGAGCAAGAAAGGGCATGAAGTCCCATGACAGGCACATGCCTCCTAAATAATTATAAAACTACAAATCAACAATTCATGTTGTGCATCATGGTCTAAAATTGTTATGGAAAGCTTCATTTGCAATTTTCCAAAATGCACTGAGCTAATATAATTACCAAATATAAAATTAAGCAAGTTTTTATGTGAGCAACCTAGTTGTGTGAACTTTGGTGTAGTTGTGCAAGTACTGCCTCATTTACTCTTAGTCCCAATCACCTCCTGAGTGTTGCTAACTTCTTGAGTCTGTCAATCTCCTCTTTTTTTTATTGTTCCCACTAATCCCAGCTGTGTGAATCAAGACATATTTTGTGTATGGTTTACATTCCATCCTGGAACAATGCACTATGTGTATTACCACATGGAAATGTCCTTGGCCAAATGAGAAAATGAAGGCAGATCTTTATGTAGAAGATTCAGAAAGATACCTAACTTTAGAGAATATCTATGTATCTTACAGAGCATTTACTTATACAGGAGAGGTCTTTGTTTGCCCACACCCCTTTTTTTTTCTTTTTCTCCTATCATAGGCTAAGATAATTCTGCTTTGAGAGTTCCTTGGGTATGTTCTCACCAAAATCTCTGTCAAACTTCAGATGACCTACTGTAAAACTCTGTAGACTTAAATTTATCTGTATTCTACTACAGAAATTTCCAATATCATATTCAAGATCAGACCTTGATGCTGTCCCAGTTAAGAAAGAAATTACAACAGTGGAGAGATGTGTCATTTCTATTCAACTAATAGCTGAAGCACCTTCTCACTCAGGAACATGCTTACACCCACCAGGAGCCAGACCTCCATGAGCTCCTGGCTGAGGGGAACAGGTTGGAAAAGTGGTTTGTCCTCAAACAGTCCATGTAACGTCGCCAGAGGCCCTGATTACACTGAACAGCTTCCAGGTTTCAGGTTCCTGAATCTCAGGATGCTCCATTCACCAAGTGATCTCTTGACCACCTCTTCTGTTTTCCATGTCAAATGTAAGGTATGACAAGTTCAGGATGCCTGAGTAAGAACACAGAAGAAAAATACACAGCATGAAAATCAAAGCAGTCCAACAATGTCATTTCTCCCTGGTTAACAATAGATTCAGGATGAAAAGGCAGCCTCCACCTAATGTTTAAGAAGAGAAAGGGGATGTGACAGAAGGCCACATGTTAAACTGACATCACTCTGGATTAGGAGTGAGAGTGTCCCAGTCTCCGGCCTGACTGCTTTGCTTACTTCTGTGAGCCAGGGATCATTTTATCTCCACTGAATCTCTGTGTCATGATCTATAGAAATAGCTGCAGAGTATATATAACCAATAAGTGTGGAATGAATATTAATTAGTGCTTTGGAAATTATATAGACCCTCAGTCTTTGAACTTTGTTTTGGGCCTTGATACAGTAACATCTGATGGGAATGTTGTAAATGATTATTAATATTATTATTATGATTTTAGTTTTGTTGATCAATGTATAAATAGAAAAGTTGAAAGTTCTTTCTAGGCTACATAGGTTAGATCACACCAAGAGTTTTATAAATTGTCCCAAGTCATATGTGAAAAGTAACATTAATAAAACACAGAGTATTAGAAACAAATTTTTGAAGCCCTTTTACATAAAAAATAGTTGATAGTCTGAAATAGAAAAAGAAACTTGGAACATCAAATATTCTAGTTAATGAAGTCATTTTTCCACTTGTGCCTGATTTTACCTGAAGTTATATGAAGGACCCTTTATCACACAGGATAAATTATAAAAAGAAATCAGTAGTAAACCAAGTCTAATCTAATGGTAGATTTTTCTTCTAGGTTGTTGGGAGAAATCCTGGTTCTTGGGTGGCAGCAGTGAATGTCTCAAGTGTGTAAGGAAAACTTGCAGGGAGGAGCGCTCCACTTCTCCTACCTAGGAAAGTAAACAACTGCCCCAAGTTGACTCAATGTTACCAAGGGAACACATATAGGAACCTGGTGATCTGATCCCTGTAGCACAATGTGATTGGACTACAAGCCTATAAAATGTATGGCTGTTCCCCAGATAAACAAGTTTGCAGGCTGCTTTCACCCATTTCCTCTAGTCTGAGGGTCTTGACTCCATGTCCTTACCAGGATCTGAGCTAGCCTGGCACAACTATATTTTAGCTCTCAATGTGCCTCATCTACTCCTGCACCTTGGGATTGGTGAGTCCCCCTGATTTAGTAAGGGTCCTTTGTGTTTGGTGTGCTGACGGTTCTGTGAGGGTGAGCAAAGGACCACTCTGCCCCTTTTCTTCCCTGCTCATCATGTTGGTCTTAATCACCGCTGGCTCGTGTTATACACCCCCCCTTCCAGTGGCTCTACTTTCACTTACAGTTCTCCCAGAATTCACATAAGGAATTGACCCCCCCAAATTTGGAAACACATCTCCCTCTGTGGAGATTTTTACCGGAGACACCGTGTGTACATACAGCCATAACATAAGGACTCACAGAAGTTTCCCGCTATACAGGAGACATACTGGATCCTAAATACTTCTCTGTATGTCAGAAGATAGGCTCCCTTAGTCCTCCCATGGGTACCTTATCTTAGGCTTAGGGATACTCATGGCAGTGTACTTTACAGTCCTTCTTATTGTTTTGAGAGATTTGTTTACTCCAATCTCCCCCATAAGCAGAGAGCTCCGCAGCTAGCTGCTTTAAAGTCACTTCTCTTGCAGTGTGAGCTTAAAGTGAAACATAGAGACAAGAAAATAATCCTTCAGGCCTCTGCTTCAAGCATTGTAACTTCTAAAGAGAAGGAAACTGATGCCAATAATAACAGAGGCCTCCCATTGAGTAACAAAGGCCTCCCGCCATCTGCTCCTCCCCCTCCATACCCTAGGAATGAATTGACTTCTCTCACTCCCTCTGGAGTTCCCTCTGTGAAGCACGGAGTTTTTAAAGGGTCTTGTTTTCTCCCAATAATTCATTTAAAAGCATAAAATGTAGACCCCAAAATTTTACTCTCTCAAACTATAGAAAAAAGTGAAACAAAACCTGTAGTTTCCCCCCCATCCTGGGAAAAATGGTGAAGAAAAGGCAGTACAGATAGCAAAAGAGATGCTTCTACAGCTACTCCTGTTTGTTCTCTGCAAGTAAAGAGAGAACAGGACATTCCTAAGCAATCAATTTTGAGAGAGAATCCTGTCTGGTCACATTCATCATGCCCCCCAACCCTATCCCAAACAAAAGAGTGAACCAACAGCTCCACCTACTGGAAAAGAAAAATCCCCATGGGAGGTGGCTGGTGTGGAGAAAATAACCCTACCTGTGGCATGTCACAGTAAGGAGTATGATATAGCAGCCCCATTTCTCAAGAATATTGAGAGATAATGTTTCATAATTTTCTGCATCCAAACCTGACCCAATTCCCAATGAGGAAAAAGGGATAAAAAGCCCTAGGCAATATCCCCCGCCCAACCTTGCTGAAGCCTGTGGCAAGCTCAGTGGTGGATCAATCTGAGAGTGGAGAAGAAGTGTCCATTTTAAAATTCTCCTGGACTGCTACACAAACTCACTGTCTCCCTCCCTCTCACCCCTTCTCTCTGCCTTCCTCTTTCTCACTCTCTCATGCTATAATTAATGGTCATTATCGTTTTTCTTCTAGGATTCCTGTTTTGTTTTTCTTAAATGCTATTTTGAGCTCACAATTTTGATCCTACATACGTAGGTTAATGATATGTTGATCAGTTCTATTTTTTATCCAACTCTAGGGTTACTTTTGAACATCTTTTACATTTCAATGGAGATAAACATTACAAGGTCCTTGCTTTTGTGTTATGTTTATATCATGTTTTCTGATGTCATATTGTCTATGTGCATGTATATATCAGGTACATTATATTTAAATTAAGCATGCATAAAATGGATCCAAATAGTTTTAATTCACGTGATTTAAAAAGCTTCAATTTAAATTGGGTAAACTATTAAAAGTAAAAGGTCTTTGAAAATAACTTTCAAGTCTCTCTCTATGTGGCCAAACTAATAAAATGTTGACATTTATAAATGTCTAATATCAATTGTTTCTAGGACTTTTCAACAGGAAAGAGTTAGCACATAATGTTTAATACAC
>NW_027632478.1:0-27596 GCF_902686455.1 Sciurus vulgaris | reverse complement strand
ATTAGAGAGTCACACCATTTCTCCTAGCTCAGTTACCCAGAACTCAAGTAGTGGAAGTACTAATTTTCCCTGAGGGTTAGAGGGAAAAAATCCTAAGACTGGAGAGTCAATGTGTACCAGTTGTATCAGACTGTTGAACTCATTAAATTGATCTAAAATGGTTTATCCTGAGTTTATGAATCATCAGTGGAGAGCTTAAGCAGGAGTCATTTGAGAGTACACTACAGTTGTGCCAATTGGTAGAGGAAACTCAGATCTTGGAGATTATGCCTAGGTCTGCATAAACCTATCTGAGCCTAGGAAAGACTTATCTGAGCTTAACAAACCCAAGGAAAATAAGAAACTGAAAGCATTTTTTCCCCTGGTAATCTCAAGTTGAATAGGCTAGGGAGAATCCAACTCTCTCTAACCCTCTGAGTCCTGTGACTCACAGGAGTTCATAAGTCCAGTTCAATGAATTAGAAAATTGATATGGTGGGTGTCAAGACACTTGGCTCTCTTATGGAATTCTTGACTGGTCCTTGGCACTGCCCAGTCCACAGTACCCACCTTTCCTGTGCACTCACCTAGTCTGTCACCTGCCCAGTCCCCGGCTTCCACCCATTCTAGTGTCCTCCCTGTTCTTGGCACTTACCTGTTTTCTGACATCCACCTGGATCTGGCCAGTTCTAACTGCCTGTTTCATGTGATCACAATCTTTCTTGGCTTTTTGGCCACGATGAACCCAGTCACCTGTCACCCCAAACCTCATACTCTGTTCACTGCTCAACATACTAGGCCTGCAGTTTCACTTCCTGGGTCCATATCTCACCCTGGAAGGTTTTCACATCCCTGCCAGACCAACTCAACCCAGGAATTCACTTTGCCATCTGGCCCACAGGCTGGCCTAAGCAGTCTACCATGGCACCAAATGACCTTTTCATTATACCACAGATCATAATCTATTGGACCTTAGAAGATTATTGATTCAACATTGCCAGCAACTCATCACACAATAAAGCTACATGAATTTTACTAAAACTAAATCCCTAAAACCAGATCTACCTATGGGAACTTCTCTTACAGAACCCAATGGGGAGCACACACTGGTAATGGATGCAAATCTCCTCCCATTCCACCTCTTACCAATCTTACCAGAAAGAAAATTTTAGAAGTCTTAGACCCCAGCTGGAAAATTGATGAGCAAAACAATAAAAAGGATGGACTCAACAGTCTGCACCCCATACACACCCTCAGTTTGCACCTCAAGAAGAAACAAAATTATTTGGGGACAGACAGCAAACACATAGGATTACCATTTTGTCCAACATAGTCAAAATGACTCCATAATTTCTTAACTTTTCAACAAGATGGTTCACATTTTTCCTCTTGGTTGTGCTTTGTTTGGTTTTTGGTGTTTAGTTTTAGTTGAATATGTACTGATTGGTTCAAGAACACCTATATATATAAATATTTGTTTTCCCTCATTCATAGATTTTTTTGTTGAAGGTTGTTAATTTTCATGCTTAGTTTTCTGAGGGCTGGGGTTTGTGATTACCAAAGTTTGTGTATTTTTTCCAATACTGTATTCTCTATTTCCCTTCTCTTCATCTCCATTTTCTATTATGAACAATCAAATTCTATTCTCTCTTTCTATTTTCTTCTATTTTTTTCTCCTACTTACTCATTAACAGCAAACCCTATATTACCAGTGTATCTGCCCTACTCAACCTTTGCTATTGCAAACATTTTCTACCTTCCTATCTCTGCTTTACTTATACTGAATTCTAAACTTTACATCTCTTAATGCTATATGATGTATGTAGTCTTCCACTACCACCAATGCAGAGCAGTAATTAATTTTTAGAAGTCATATATCATACCTATGGGTTGACTTTGTGCCAGACAAAATTTATGATTATTTACATTTTTTACTGATGGAAATTGCTGATCCTACTATTTTTGCATAGTATACCAAGATGTCAAAATAGGAACTAAGTACCTAATCTACTGCTGTATATTGTTGGCCAGATTGTCCTATGACCCCAAACCCTCAGGTGCTAATAACATAGAGGGATACACTAAATTTATAATATTAAAACTCTCCTGCTTCAAATCAATCCAGATATATAAATAGAAACACACACAATATAAAAATATGATGGGAACAAACAATAGTAAACAATATAGAATACAACAACAGTCAAGTCAATTTACACCACAGTGGAGGAAATGTCAGAGCTGAAATTCAGAAAGTTCATGGTTCAACTTATGTATGTGGTTAAAAAATGACAAAAGAAATGACATCAGTGAGAAAATATAAGAAATAAAAGATAACTTTAATAAGTAGATAGAGATCCTGAAGAAGAATTAGTAGGAAATCCTTAAAGTGAAGATATTAATAGACCAAATTAAAAATTTGATGAAAAGCATCTTCAGCAGACTAGACCACACTGAAGCTAGATTTTCAGTACTTGAACACAAAGTATATAATCTTAGAAACATAATGACTATAGAAAATATGTGTTAAAACACTATGAAAAGAAATTCTAAGATGAAGGATCTGAAATACAGACAATAAAATGCACAATATTTACAATAAAATAATATCAGAGAATTTCCCAAATCTTAAAAGCAAAATTAAATTCAAATACACAAAGCACATAGGACTTGAGATATACAAAATTGCAAGAGACCCATTTCAAGACACATCATTTTGAAAATGCCTAGCAGACAGAAGAAAGAATTTTAAGAGCCACAAGAGAAAAAGGCTGGTCATATTTAGAGGAAAACCAATGCAAATCTCAGCCAATTTTTTAACCAAGACCCTAAAAGGTAGCTCTTAGAATATCATACACCAATCCCTAAAGAATATGGGTGACAACCAAGAATACTACATAAAGCAAAATTCAGGTTTTGGTTTGAAGATAAAATAAAAACCTTCCTTCAATAAAAACACTTAAAATAATTCACAAATTAAAGAGTTTGACACTACAAAATATACTCAATAAAATATTTCAAGAATACAAGGAGAATAAAAGCAAAGGGAAAAACAACACTGGAAGTATGCTCAATCAAAGGAAAATCTAGTTTAAGTTAAAAACTAGAAATAAACCAAAGTGATAGAAAATAAGAAGTATCTTTTAATTATAAACTGAATATAAATTGTGTAAACTCATCAAACGAAAGACAGAAACTTGCAGATTGAACCAAAAAAACAAGATCAAATTATATGTTGTCTTCAAAAGACTTACTCAAAAAAATTCATTCACAGACTGAAGGTGAAAATTTGCAGAAAACTTATCATTCATGTTGTCTTCAAAAACAAGCAGGGGTTTCTATTCTCATATCATATAAATTGTTCTTCAAACCAAAGTTAATCAACAGGGATAAAGAAGGCCATTTCATTCTGCTTAAGGGACTCATACAAGAATAAATAGCAGTCATGAATACTTATGCCCTAAATGGAGCAGTCACATACATTAAGCAAACTATCCTTAATGACAAGAATCAAATATTCCAAAACACAATAATACTGGGCAACGTTAGCATATCTCTCTCAACATTAGATAGATAATCCAAAAAAACTTAGATGACAAGAATAATAACATCTAGACTTAACAGACATATATGGAATATGTTATCCATCAGTGACTGAATACACTTTCTTCTTAGCAGCACATAGAACATTTTGTAAAATAAACCTATTTTAGACCAAAAAGCATGTCATCCCAAATACAAAAGAACCATAATGCTCTTCATACTATCAGATCATAATGATATGAAATTAGAAACCTATGACAAGACAAAAAGATAGAAAACAAACACCTGGAGACTACATCATTTACGATTGAATGATGAATAAATAGCACAGTAAATCATATGTGAAATAAAAAATACTTAGTGGTACAACATATCAAAACCTCTAGGCCCCTATGGAGAAGACTGTAAGAGGAAAGTTAATATCATTGAGCTCATTCATTAAATTAACAGTGAGACACCAAATAAATAAACTAACATTATAACTGTAGGTCTTAGACAAAAGAGTAGCAATGTCAATAGAACATAGTAAATCAAATAAGAGCCCAAATGAATGAATTAGGTACTTAAAAATTAATATAAAAATGATAAAAAGTTGGTTCTCTGAAAGACTAAACAAAACATAGTCATTTAGCCCACTTACATCTACAAAAGAGAGAAAAAATGCATTTTTTAAAAATCAATGATGAAAACATCACCACAAGCCCTTCTCAAATACAGAGAGGAATCAGAAACTATTTTCAGAACTTTTACTCCAGTATGCTACAAAATTCACAGATGCATATGACCTAAGGAAGCTGAACCAGAAGGATATACAAAATTTGAAGAAATTAAATATTAGTAAGAAAATTGAAGAAACCGTGACAAACCTACCAAAAACAAAAGTGTAGGACTGGGGGGATACTCAGTCAAGTTCTACCAGACGTTTAAAGAAAAATTAATTTCAATCCTCCTCAAATTGTTTCACAAAATACAAGAGGGAGGAACACTTTTGGACTAATTATGAAACTAGTAGCACCCTGATATCAAATCAGACAAAGTGACATTAAAGAACAAATATTTACACCAATTTCCTTGATGAACAGAGATGCAAAAACTTCTTCATTAAATCCTGGCAAATTACATACAAAAACATACCAAAAAAAATACTTCACCATGGTCCTCCCAGGGACGTAAGGTTGAATCACCATACAGAAATCAATAAATCTAAAACATAATGTAAATAGACTTATAGACAAGAATGATATGACCATCTCAATAGATGCTGAAAAATCATTTGTCAAAATACAGCATACGCTCATGTTTAGAACTTTTAAAAAACTAGGGATAGATGGTATCGGTCTCAACATTTTAAAAGCTGTGTATGACAAACCCAAGGCCCACATCATTCTACATGGAAAAACTAAAATCATTCCCACAAAATCAGGAAGAATACAAGGATGACCACTTTTACGACTTCTATTCAATGTACTTAAAAATCTGGCCAGAGCAATTAGGCAAAACAAAGAAATAAAAATGATATGCGTAGAAAACAAAAAGAGCTCAAATTATTTTTTTACTGACAGCATTATTCTATGTATAGAATTCATAAAAACCCACTTGATAATCTTCAAGAATTCTTGAAGACATTTAGCAAATTAGCAAGATACCAAATTAATACCCATAATTCTATTTCATATCTATACATAAATAATGAATCAATTAAAAAAGAAGTTAGGAAAATTATCATATTCATAATAGCTTACAAAAAAAACTACTTAGGAATCAACCTAATAAAAGAAGTGAAGGATCTCTAAAATTAAAGCCAGAGAACATTAAGAAAAAAATTGAAAAATATTGTAGAAGCTTGAAAAACCTCCCATATTCTTGGATAGGGAGAATCAATATTTTTAAAATGGCCATATAACCAAAAGTGCTATACATATTCTAGGAAATTCCCATCGAATTTTCTATATCTTCATAGAAATAGAAAAAGCAGTCATGATACTCATTTTCAAAACTATGAATCACGGAATAGCTAAAATAATTTTAGTGAGAAGTTCAAACTACAAAGGATTGAAATAGCAGGCTTTAAATTATGCTACAGATCTGCATTTAAAGAATACAAAGTATTGGAAACAAAATTGGCAAGAAGTTTAAGGGAACAGAAAAGAAGACACTGAGACAAACTCCCTATAATCATATTTACCTTACATTTTAAAAGGTGCTAAAATTGCACACTGGCAAAAAGATAGCCATTTTGCCAAAGGATGTTTGGATCATTGGAAATCCATATTTAATAGAATGAAAGTTAATCCCTATACCTCACACTGCACAAAAGTCAACACTACATGGGTCAAAGAATTTTTACTGAGAAACACAGCACCTACTAGAAGAACAGGTAGACCCGGCCCTCTATGACATTGGTACAGAAACTTAGTTTTGAACAAGACTCTAACATAAAAAAATAATAATAAATGAAATGGGGTCAAAGAAAGTATCTTCACAGGGAAAGAAATAATATCATGAAGACAAATCCTACAGAATAAGAGAAAAATATTGCAATCTGCCTATGTTGTCAATTTCTAGGATGCACAAAGAATGCAAAATCTTAACACATATACACAACAAAAATCAATAAAGTTGGAAAATGAACTGAAGAGACCCTTCTCAAAGAATAAGTTTGAATGATTAACAAACATTTGAAAAAATGCTCAACATCTCTAGATACTAGAGAAATACAAATTAAAATTAAACTGAGAGTTTATCTCCAATCATTGTGGCAAGAGTCAAGTATACAAGTAACCAATATTCATGAAGATGTGGGAAAAATAGAATGTTCACACATTGTTGTTGTGACTGCAAATTTTTTCAATATCTCTGGAAATCAGTATAGTGATTCTTCAAGTAGTGTATCCACAATTTCACCAAGCAAACCCACTCTTCAACATATACCCAATGGACATAATATCAGCATACTACAGTGACATAGCCACATTGATGTTTACAGCATCAAAATTTTCAATAGCTAAACTATTAATCCAATCTAGGTCATCTTCCACGGATGAATGGATAAAGAAATTGTGGTGTATATACACAATGGATTATTACACAGTCACAAAGAAGAATGACTCCATGACTTTTGCCAGTAAATGGGTGGATCTGGAGAATATTATACTAAGTGAAATAAACACACTCCCCAAACCAAAGATTGAATATTTTTGCTGATACATAAAAACTAAACCACATAAAGTGGGAGAGGGTAAGAAAGGTTCATTAGATTACATAATGCTGAAAAAAATAAGGGAGAGGGATATGAGAAGGAGACAGGAAAATAAATCTAAAAATATTTTCCTATATATACATATAAAAATACTTGAGTCCCACCATCATGTTCACCCAGAAGAAAATTTTCATTCTAATTAGAATAAGATATATCTCATGCTTGTATAATTTCAAGAAAATGGATTCTACTGTCATGTAGAACTAAAATGAACCAATAAGATTCAACAAAAAATGACAATTGTTTGAAGAGCTAGGTGTTTGTTTATCCCATCATAAAAATAACACAATGTATGTAATGTATAAAGCTGCTCCCCTGCCCATGAGGTATAGCCATTTTGCCCACCTTCCAATCACATGTCAATCTGTGAACATCCTAGCTAGCTATTCATTCATCAGTCAGCTTGCAAGTATCCTTCTCCGATATTGGTCCCCTGTTAGCCCGGCAGAATTCAACTCTTTTACTGTAGCTTCCCCACCATTTTTTTCCATTCTTCTTCTGTCTGTCCTACGCTCATATCTCTATCCTCCTGGCTTTCCTCTCTCTCTAGCGCACACCCTTTCTTTTCCTTTCTATTTTCCTCTCATTTTCTCTCTTACCCTGCAGGGAGACACTCTGATTGCTTAATAAATTCCCTTATGTGATTTCCCGTGTCCAGCCTGGTTCCATGGAAATTCCTTACAATGTATACATGTATCAAAATTTTATTACATAAATATGTATAATGTTTATTTTATACATAAAATAAGTTTAAATTTCAATAAAAAAGCACAAACAAATAACCCAAATGAGATTGTTGTTGATATTTGATATGATAGGAATACACATAAATACCATAAAATATATGAACTCAAATTCAGTAGTAAATGTTTCCTTTAAATGATCTACCTCATTGCTTTTCAAAAGTTTCTCTAATCTCATTGGTATTGGAATCACCAGAAAAATGGCTACATATTCAGAAGACCCAGCTCCATCCCAGAAATACTGAATCAGATTCTGCATTTTAGTAAATCTCTGATTCATTTTTTTACAATCAAATATCAGAGTTCCCTTTCTTAATTACCTTAACTTTCTCATGTGAGAGATATGTACAATTTAGTTCATAATATATAAAGTTACAAAATGCATATCCTCGTATTGATGCCTGAGTTTTATATTTTATTTCATAAAAGTGGAATTAATATACTCCTTTTGGAGTTATTTCACTTTTTCTTCAAAGGCATTTAATGGTATCATTGTGCATAAAATTCCCGAAATAATTAAAGTCATCATTCTACATGAGATTATTTCTACTAACTCTCATTGCAAATTTAACTAAATGAAAACAGTGAACAATAAAGTGGTAAATGTGATATCTATTTACCTATTCTTATTTCAAGAACTGTTAACATTCAGGAATGTGGTCATTGATTTCACTGAAGAGTTGGAATGTCTTCAGCCATCTCAGCAATACTTGTGTAGAGATGTCATATTAGAGAATTACAGAAACTTTGTCTTCCTGGATAAGCATAATGTCTCTTCAGAATTTATAATTATAATTATTGAATTTCCTTCTTTGCAGAACATCTTCTGGGAATTTCTCTGTATGAATGAGATTCAGATTTGTGCTTTCAAGAAAAAGGGCATAATTTTGGTATAGCTCAAATGTTAATGACATTTCTTTTAGTCTTTAATCGCTCCCTTTCTTGGTATGTTATATATTCTTCCCTTTAGAAAAGTGGTACTTACAGTAATTCAGTGATGTGAAATATTGTGAACTACACAAGCAGAGAACATAATTGAGAAGCCAAAATTTGAGGGGGAAGCCAAACTTCAAAATATTCATGGAAAAGTTATCTGGCAGAAAATATTTTTCAGAATTTTAGGTTTATTTCTCTTGTTATCATTGAACATGCCCTTCAAAATGTTATCATGTTTTCAAATTCTTCAAAATCCTGTTTCTCTCCAGTAATGGCCCAGTTCATCTAAATTAACCACCAAAATCCCCCTTGCTAGTGACTGTCAGCATGATTTAAAAGATCTTCTGGTATTTGTGGTTCTCAAGGTAATATGTACACCTATTTGGAGAATTCCAGGTCAAGCCATTGTAATAAATTAATAACCTAAAATAGTTTCTCTAATATTATTTATATTCATTAAAATTTATATTCATTAAAATTCCCTTATCTGTGCTCTTTACAAAATACTTATAAAGAATTTCTGTGAAGTGAAATTCGAGATTCACAAAGAATGCTCTTTTGGGGTATAAAGTCATAGTTGCAAGTTGCAGACATATGAAAGAGTTTGTAAATAAAATATTTATAATTATATAAATTTTTGGTTAAATTTTTCTTTCCTGTTTTATTTTATTTTGTAAAGTAGGTTTCATTTTGTAGATTTGGTTTTCTCACTTCACATAATACTCTTTTATTTTTGTCTATATTTTATGAATGTATGTGAATTTCCATTACTTCACAAATAAGGACATTGTTGAAATTAAGATATGCATTGTTCTTGTTTCAGTTGCCAATAAAATTATTTGTGCTTTCATTTGTTTGTGTAAATATTTTAACTTCCTAAATAAATTTCATATATTTTGCATATTGGTTATTTATCCTACATATATGCATAGTAATATAAATTTTCTCTATATTAATGTAATAGGTATAGATTCCAGGCATACTCTATTAATGTACTACACCACCAGTTCCTTTCTACTTATTTTTCAATAGAGGTTCTCACTAAGTTATTGAGGATGGCCTTCAAAGTGTAATCTTTTTTCCTCAGAATTCCTAGTAGCTGAGTAACCTGCATGCCCATTATCTATATATTAATGAATTTGTTCTTACTTAGAGTATAAAGAACATGGCATTTTAAAGGTAGCTTTCAAGAACTTTGTAATTCTTTTTAATTTTATATGTCATTTGAAATAATAATTGTGATCAAAACCACAAAGCAATACTTAATCTCCCCAACATATCATGTAAGTTCTTCAGTAATGTTAATTCAAATTTTTAGGTAATATATCTGTAGAACATTTACATTTCAAAAATCAATACCCATGTAAACAAAGATTCAACTCTGTCTTCTCCCATCCCTTATGCCAGTCTCATTTCTGTTCAGAAGGTTTTTGTTTGTTGGATTTGCTTACATATCTCATATAAGTAAAGTTCTTCCAGAGTTTTAATTTTTGGAAATGACATATTTCAGTTAACCTAATGTACTGAAGATTTATCCTGCTTATAGAGCTTTCAAAAAATCATTCCTTTAACTTGCAAAATATTCTGTAGTTTCCGTATTCCAACTTGCTTCGCCCTCTTCTCAAGGGGTATTTGGTTTGCTTCCCCATGGTAGCTCTGTTGAATAACAAAATTTGGTGTTCAAATGTCTTAATTTGCTGTATATGAGAAGACTTATTACACTCAGAATTCACTATATCTGTCTTAATTGATGTCAGCATTACCAACTGAATATTGTAGTTTTTAATGTTTTTAAATGATGAAAAACTTCTCCCAAATTTGTTTCTATTTGAATATTTTTATGTACTCATGAGAATTTTAAATTTCATATAATTTCTAGAATATGTTTTTCTGCTTCTGCAGAAAGTTACATTGGTAGTTAACATTGTTTAAGTAACATGGAGATTCCAGGAAACTTTGAAGAGTACAAAGTTTTTTAATTTAATCTTACAATTCTGGAAAAAGACCATGTTCAAGAATGTTCAATCAATTGCCTCATATGTGTTGATTTCTGAACATTGTTTCCAGTTTTGATTTCTAAATTTATTGTATAATAGCCACAAAGCAATTTTAATATTTTTATGCCTGTTAAACTTTTTTCTTTCCCACTGGTTTATCCAGTTTAATATTTAATTTGCAATTTAGAAAAATTAGCATATAAGTCAAAATTTGTTTAAATTATTTTTCAAAGTCTTCTGTTTTTTTTTTAATTACTATTTTGTTTGACAGTTTCTTTACAGCAAGTGTGGACTGGTGTCTCCTAGCTTTAAAGTGTCACTTTCTGTGTTGGTATTTACTTTTCTCAATCTTGCATTTCTGTATCTGGGAAGTATATTGTGTGTTGAAACTATTTCTATTCTTATTGCAGTATTCTAGGGAAAAGGTTTTTTTCTCTTCATATAATATTCTATTTTGCCTCTTTTTAAAGATTTTTTAATTTAAAATATATTTTACCTTATATAACTTCTTGATTTAAATTTTTTTCCACTTCATAATTTGGTCATCTCAACTTCCTTTTGGCCACTTTTGTATTTAACACTCTTCTATTCTTTTGTTTTTATTTGAATTGTTCCTTAGATTCAGAGTTACTTGCAGATTGCATGTATTTGTATTTCTTTTATATTTATTATTTTTTGGTTTTAAAAAATTTTTATTTAGATACACATGATTGTGGTATGCACATACATGGAGTATAATGTCCCATTCTTGTGGTTTTATATAATGTGGATTTACACTGCTTGTGTATTCAAATATGAATAGGAAAGTTTTATCTCATTTATTCTATTGTCTTTCTTATACCCATCTTCACTTTCATCCCTTAATTTCCCTTTGCCTATTTCAATGAAATTTTTTCTTCCCTCTCCCACCTTATTGTGTGTTAGCCTCCACATATCAGATAGAACATTCAGACATATGAAATGATATTTTACTAACTCTATATTTAACATTTAACAAGCACTTCTACATATCTAGAAAAACTAAATGTTTCAACTAAAGCCTCAATTTGTCCACTATATACATGACAGGCTTGAAGAAATTGTTCACATGTAATAATAGTTACAATTTGAAAATGTATTTAAAATATGAGCATTCTGGTGCTAATGCTCCAATTTTCAGAAAACAATTCTTCCTTGGAATTTCAACACCAAATTTACAAAATTTGTTTACTAATTCTACTTTTGTTGTACACTGGCAACCTCTTTAGCATTCAGAAAAACTGGATGTAGAGCAGGATTTCTTTGTCCTTTATATAGACTACATACAGAGAAAAGTAAAACAAAAACCATAGGCATAAGAATAATGGTTACTTTTGGCTCCTTATAAGCACTTTGGCATGGTGCTTCAAGGAACCAGCACAAAAATGCTTATTACTCAACAGGTGTTTTGGCTATTGTACTCCACAGAACATTTCATAGAAAATTTTTAAAAATGAAATTTATGAAATGTATTATAATTTACCACTTCTTAATTTAACATGAATCACACACTGTAGAATATCTAAAAAGATGATATTTTCAAAAACCCCTTAGCATTGTCAAATATATCTACAGTAATGAGAAGTAAATAAATGGGCAAAAAGACCAATGAGAACTATCATACATTGATGTTGGAAGTATAAATTAGTACAACTACTTTGGAATCATTCTATATTTTCTAGGAAGACTGAATATATATATATATATATATACACACACACAGTATGATCCAATAATTCCACTCCTAGATATGAAGTGTTACATATGTTAAGCAAAAAGATTTCACAGGAATGATTTTAACACTGTCTGATAACAGTAAAAAGTTCAATAAAAGCAAAATGACCATCGACAGAATTGAAAAATTTTAATACACTAAAAACTTATACAGTAAAACAGCATGCAACAAAACAAATGAAATATCACTATATGCAACAACATAAATAAAACTCATAAACTTAACACAGCACAAGGAACCAACCACAAAAAATGCATACTGTACACTTTGATACATATCAAGATACAAAGCATTTAGTACATATTTGTATGTACATACATACAAACTGCATATATAATATACATTTCCTTGTCTACAAATTTTTGAAAATATGTTTCTATAAAAAATTACACAAAGATCAGTGGTTTCAATAATAATCAGAAAAGAAGTATTAAAAATATTAAAGGTAATTATGAATGTGTACTTATGAGAATAAGAAAGTTCCAGGTATTAAAATATAATATAAAATAATATGGTCAAAATAGTAAAATGCATGCAGATAAAACTAATCCTTGATATAAAAGAGACAGGGATCATGGCCACAGGTGAGGAGTATTAAATTAAGAAAAAGGTGAGAGAAGGAGCTTCCTGGGATTTTAAAAATTTTATTCAACTGCATATTACACATATAGGTATGTCAGCACTGCAGAAACTCATTGAGTTGTAGGGTGATGGTTTGGGTACTTCACTGGATAATCCATGTATATTGACAAATGTTCATTGTATCTAGTAAAGTACCTCTAAGAAGATATATGTGGTATATATTCTGTGTATGTAGCATATATCAATACAATTTACCAAAAATAAAATATAACATAGCTTATTGGAAGTCCCATTCCAATATGCATGCATGTTAAGTGTTCCAACAAACCCTAAAGAATGGAAAATGATAAAACTCAGAAGTTTTACATAATATTAAGTTAAGTGCTGGTGTTTAGGCAAATTGACAGTGCTTGCCTAGCTTGTGCGAATTTTGCGTCAATTCCCATAACTGCCAAAATTAAAAGATTTACATTCAGATAATAGAAAAAGCAGATCTGATTATGTAAGATACCAAAAATTTACTAAGATATCTCTATGAGACCTCCAGCTCAATGGTTGATGAAATGGTGGACTGTTGAGCTGCAAATTTTCCAGATATCCATCAGGTATTCTGATATATGCAGGTAGGGATAAACATTTCTTTAAATTTTACAAACAGAAAAAAAGGAATCAAAACAAAAAGACAGGGCATTTGACTTTTGATTCATATACTTTAGAGTAGTATTTTGTAGCAATAATTACCTGAAGTTAACTGCAGTTTAAAAGTTACCTACATTGATTATATATAATATATTGAAGGCAAAATATTCACTACTGTAAGCAAAGGTATATGATGCAGTTTTACAGAAATGATGTAAGACAAATTGGACTCAGTTATTTTGGGGTCATTCCATTAGTAAATTTATCTTGGATTTACTTTGAAATTATTACACCATATGGTAGGAACAGGCAAGTACAACATTTGATCAATATAAATACTTAAACAAGTCGATATTATTATTTTAAATACAACATGTGAAAGAAAATTAAACATTTTCTTTTGGCTGTTAATAGAAGTAAAAGTTCTATTTCCTTTAACTATAGAATGTGAGCTGAGACAAACTTCAAGGAGAAACTTGCCTCTATCTTCACATCAACAATTGTGAATTCTATGAAAAGAAATCCTTTTATAATAAAAACATGAAAAACAAAAGAGATAAGAAAGAAACTGTGTAAATATTTACTGAGATAAAAGACTTGAATACAGATATACCCCATATTCCAAATGGTTAGACTAAACAATGCAACAATAGTGATTATCGCAATATTGATTTAATATTTTATATAACCTAAATCAAATACCAAGATCATTTTTGCCCAAAACAATGAAATGCCTAACACTCATCTAGAACAATAAACAAAAAAATTTCTGAAAATATTCTTGAATAAGATTACATGCTCTTCAACTTACCATGGGGTTATGTCCGGTTATGCCCTTATAAACCAATTCTAAGATGAAAATGTCATTAAGTTGGAAATGAACTTAAATATAACTAACTCACTGAATATCACAGTTTAGCATCAGAGAACTGTGTAGAGTACTGTAATTTAGTCCTGTGGCTTCATGGCTAATTGGGAGCTGTGATACTGCATCACAAAATAGTATCATACTGCATATTGCCAGTCAGGGAAAAGATCAATATTCATAATGTGAAATATGATTTCTTATAAATGTGTATTGATTTTTCAGCATTGTAAAGTTGAAATCATCATTTAGGCCATGATGAACGAGAAATAGATCATGTCTATATGTGCAAGGGGAGGAATGAAAAAATAACTTGTTCTACATACTAAAATGAATTAAACTAAAAATAAATATATAATCTAAGCATGTCACCTCTGGGGGGAAAATATATAGTTCAATGAAAGAATTAGGCAATCTACATATAGACCCAAATGCCAACATCTTTTACACCTGTGGTAAAATCACATGTATTATAAGGGAAAATAAGGACAATTATATCATTGTTTTGATATATCTATTTAATTATACAAATATCAAGTTGATCTCAAGAGTTGAAAGTGTTAATTTGTTATAGAGAAAACACTGATATTGTTTTCCTTAACTCACTCAGAAAAAATCTTTTAACAATAAAAATATAATCAACCAGAAGAACAGACACTCTAATCTTCATTGTCTCTACAGTTACAAGAAAGCAAGCAAACTTCTATTTTTAGAGATGTCATTTTTTGTAGAAAAATATGAATATACAGTACATACTGAAATGATAAAAGTCATAATTTCTTCAAAGTTATAATATCCCATTGATAAAAAAGGAATTATGTTGCATAAGTTATATGGGGAAATAATTTACTACATACAATAGGGATTTCTGGGTGCCATGAACCACAAAGGAACTGATACTGATAATTATAAAGCAGGGGAAAAAATGGTGGTGTCTATTTTATTTTTCTCTCTTAAAATCTGAATATCAATTATCCAAATGAATCTTAGAGATATAACTGAAATTACATTTTCTGAAAAGAGGAATGTGCTAAGGCCCTCTAAAATGATGTCAGTCTAGATTTCTGGAATTTAAAAAAAATCACTTTCCCTCCACAGGGAACTAAAAATGAATATTCTGTATTCTATAGAATATAGAGTA
Source organism: Sciurus vulgaris (assembly GCF_902686455.1). Taxonomy (NCBI): domain Eukaryota; kingdom Metazoa; phylum Chordata; class Mammalia; order Rodentia; family Sciuridae; genus Sciurus; species Sciurus vulgaris. Next base: position 12,159 of record NW_027632478.1, on the reverse strand, counting down.
CTATGATGAATGTGTACTTGCATTACAATAATAATTAGTAAAAAGGAAATATTAGAAATACAACTCACTGATATAATTATAAAAGCTCTCTTCATGAAAATTTTCAAATTGCTTTATTTGCTTGATATATATATATATACACATATATGTGTGTGTATATTTATATACAAAAACACACATATAAATGTATATATATGTGTGTGTGTATATATATATATATATATATATTTTAAAGTGTAACCTCTATTGAGATCCATCTATGTTTATGATTTCCGAGACAAACACCTGTAGGTGACTGGACTTCATCAAATGATTTCCCAGAAGCTTGGTCACTCTCAACATCTGATCCCATTTTTAGATATTTGTGAACAATATCTGTATTGGAAAATTAGACAATGTTTAACTTACTGAATATTTTATCCTACTGTGTAATTATCATTGCAGGTAAAGTATAGAAAACCAACATACAAAAATGAGAGCATAACAGTCTTTTAGAGTCATATATGTGCAGTTAAGAGATCAAAACACTAACTCAAATGTCTTCAAATAGGAAGTACTAAAAAATTCTTTTATACTTTTGGATTGAGAAACATTATGAAAGAAATTTCATTCATGTCATTATCCAGAGTTGAATAAAAATTACAGCCTGGAACTATACATTTAAAATTTTAAAGAAAAATAGTTATTTAAAAATAGTACTTTAAAAATTGAACTCAAGGGTTTCTTACCAAATCAATATTAAAATTTAACTTATTTCTGTATTTTTGTCTTGGTAATTTAATACTAAAAAAACTTTTAACTTACTAAATACATGAAAAAGAAATCAGACTGGAAAATGAAATAGCCAATGTATTAAACAAGCATTATCAGGAAAAAAAAAAAAGTTCAATTCCTATTCATAAGCAGTTGCAATGGTAATGGAATACACTTCTAATATAAAGAGATTCTGGAGAATTTTTATGTTGACATCTAGACAAAAAATTTACTTGGCAGCAAAAATTATTGTATTGGTGATTGATTCCTTATTTCCTAAAATTTGATATCAGATACATCTACAGTCACAAATTTTTTCTGTCACACTTAAAAAATGAAATGTTAGAGAATTAAAACATGCCTTATATTTCTCGAAACATTTGAAAATGTTCCTACCTCAATGAAATGTAGATCAAAATATAATGCTTAAATATGTAAAGGTGGTTGCAAGAATGTATAAGCAATACTCAGGAAGCAAATTTAACAAAGAGAGAAATGAAAGTCAAGAGCTCTTAAGAATAAACAGACTGTCATTTTCTTCATAGGGGTTGCTGATACTGGTGCGAAAGTGCTTGGGTTTTGATGCACAGTGAGATAAAAGGTGAAGCCTTGGGTGTCTAAACTGCAACTGAGCCCTCACAGAAACACCAGTCTCTTGCAAAAGAAATATGAGGTAAGTTTGTTAGCCTCAGAGTATGATTAAAACTTGACTACTACCTGACACAAAGAAGTAATTATGTTATTAACAAACAAGGATGATTCAAACACAAATGCTCATTGGTAGTTTTGAGAACCAGAAGAACATTTACTTGCTCAATTTGTGTGCCATTCACTACATAATAGCTATAGATCCAGTAAATTTAAATTTAATCTCATTTCCTAACATTTTCAACATTGCTTTCTTAAATCTAGACCAAGATTCCAGTACAAGAATAGATACTTTTGTATAGTTCCTGAACTAAACTTGTTTTTTTTTGTTTATTTTGTTTTTGCATTTTAAAGGTTACTAATCAAATAAAACAATATGCAACAGAGACTATAGTCCACACAACCTAAAAATGTACTACGAAGCCCCTGGATTAGACAATCAACAGTCAGCCAAGCCCTGACCTGTATTTCCTTAGGCAACAGTCCTCTATAGCACACTTCACACTACCAACATGAAACTGAATGTGTAACAATTGGAAGAACATGCAGTAGCACACCATTATGTGGTACTTTGCAATAAATATACCACAGAAGTAACTCTTACTGCATAGATAACTATAGTAAAAATCAACAGAATAATCAGAAATAATTACTCTTGCATATTCATTATTTTTGTTTTTGAATTTACCTTAATTATAAGTTCATATGATTAAATACTAATAATGGCCATGTTTAGCAGGCAAAATTGCTAAAAATTTGAAAATCATCACTCAGTGTGAGCTGACTGCAGCACACCATTCCATAGGGTTACACCTAAACAGGTAAAGGCTATACACATTACCCACAGATAAAAACTGCATTAGTTCATATTCCAAAATTTCATGAAAAAATCAGGAAATAATCTGTCATGGCAAGAAAGAATGCAAGCAGTACAAAAATGCTCAGAAGTTTCAGTAAATATAATTATGTAATGAAAAAAATTGTTCTGTTAGCTGGGTGTGGTGGCACACACCTGTAATGCTGAGGCAGGGGGATGATGAGTTCAAAGCCAGTCTTACCAAAAGTGAGGCACTAAGCAACTCTGTGGGACCCTGTCTCTAAATAAAGTATAAAATAGGACTGGGATTGTGACTCAGTGGTCGATTGACCCTTAGTTCAATCCTGGTACTCAAGAAATTTTGAATTGTTATGTTTAAAAACATAACAGGTTGCAAAAATCAAATCAAACATGAATTTAAAAAAATAAATCACCAGGGTTGTGGTTGTGGCTCAGTGGTAAAGTGTGTGCCCAGCACATGTGAGGCACTTGGGTTCATTCCTTACCACATGAAAATAATATAATTTAAAAAATAAAGGGATTGTGCCCATCTGTAACTAAAAAGTATTTTGAAAATTTTAAAAATAAACAGCACCAAAAATGATCAGGGAAGTAGGCATAAAATAAATAGAAACTTTAAGCTATGTATTTTCCTGGATATTTAAAAGGACATAATAATAAAAGAGTAACAACTGAGGTGATAATCTAATTACTGTATGAGACTATAGTGATGATTTCAAGCATTAATGAGGTATAATCCTAAATTAAGCACCACCCTAAGCTGCCAATCATTTTGAAATTCTGCATGTCCTTCTTATGGGATTTGGTTCCTTTCTGATGGACAGGTATTCAATTATTACTTCTCTGTATTATCAAAAATATCCTATCTGAAATGTTCTATCTTTCTGATGTTCTTTCTACTCTTAACTTATTTTTTTTTTAAACTGGAAAAGTGAAAGTAGATAATAAAGGCTGGCAAACTAAAACCTAAAAACATGCATGTTCTACATAAGAAAGTTAGATAAAATAGACAAATAATCAAATTACTAAATCTGCTTCCATTTCTGGGCATTGCCATGATGGAACTAATGCTTCCTCCAGTAAAACTGTGGGGTCTCTGCAATGGGCGTTTCTTGAAAGACCCTGTGTACTGGTGAAGGAAGGAATGAGTGCTGTGAGATGGTGGAGGCCTGTCAGTCTTAACCACAGACTCTGTAGTTCCAGTATTTGAAAATTGTTCCATCATCTGCCCAAGATTCAGGATCACATGGGAAGGATTGAGAAAGCAAAGCAGAAAACTAAAGTTGTAACAGACATCACTACATATAAACTCATGTCTAGGACTATTCATGCAAACCAGTAGAGTTAAAATAAGTTCTACGAAAAATACTTATAAAATATTAAAAATATTTTAATTTAGCTAATATCTATCACTCTCTCATATAATAAAATTTAGATCATCACAAAATTAATATAATGATTTTATTCATTTGCTAACTTTAACTATCTCAAGATTGTTTGCATCCATTCCTTCATGAATTCACTACCTAGCATGTACCATATGATTAAGCATCATATAGAATATAAAAGATATAATCCTTGCCTAAATGAACTTATATTCCTATTGAGAAACATCCAGAAAATTCTGTCAATTAGTGAATTAAACAAAAGTACTTAAGTATCATTTATAGAGACTATGAAATTATTGTCCCAAATTTAATATTTTAATATAAAGAATCTTTAAATAATCATGGGTCTATTACCAAGCAGAAACATTCCTAAAATATAATATTTCAAAGTTATTTAGGCGAGGTGCAGTGGTCCATCCCTATAATCCCAGTGATTCAAGAGGCGGAGGCAGAAGGATCGCAAGTTCAAAGCCAATCACAGCAACCTAATTGGTCTCTAAGTAACTCAGCAAGACCCTCCCTTAAAATAAAATATAAAAAAGGCTGAGGATGTGTGTCAGTGTATAAGTACCCCTGGGTTCAACCCCTGGTACCAAAAATAAGATATTTAGTTATAAATGGCAAATAATATTAACAAGACTTTGTAAAACTGTTTCAAAGTTTTTGAGTATAACCCTAGAAACAGAATTGCTGCTTCATACATTAATTTTATATTTAGATATCAGGGGAAATGATATGAATTAATTTTTGAAATTTTTTTGAAAATTAAATATTTAAAAATCTTATGGGCTCTGAATTCTCTATTCTTGCAGGTACTTTAGAAAAACTTCTACATTTCTCTTTAGTTAAAATAATTTTATGCTAACAGCAACAAGAAAAACTACATAATAATGTGATGGAAGCAATTATCAGGCATTTATCAAAAATATGCAGAATTTCTCTCAAAGTTATTAATGAAAACATGGGAATATGCAATATGAGATTGTGGTAGTCCTTGCTACCTGCAGTCTCTTCAATATCTATTATGATGCCCTCAAGTATTTTATCAAGAAAATCTGATGAAGAAGATATTAAACAGTTTCTATTTTTTCTTCTTTACTACCTGTCAAAGTTACTATTGTAAAAGGGAATGTTATTAAAGGCAACAATATATACCACTTGAAAACAATTAGATATTGTAAGCATTTCACCAGGTTACAAACTAAGCTTTAATAAATAATATTAAAATATTTCAGAAAATATGCAGTTTAAAATAGTAGCCAATTCTCAAAAGAGTAGGTTCATTTTCTTTGATTAATAACATTTCTAAAAAAGAGGTATGTCTTGTAGTCAAATACTCATTATGAATATATCCTGTGGTTTAGGTTGTGGCTCAGTGGTAGACCACTTGCCTTCCATGTGTGAGGTACTGGGTTCAATTCTCAGAACTACATATAAATTAGTGTATAAAATAAAGGTTGATCAGTAACTGATTTTTTAAAAAGAATAGGTCCTAGCCAAATGTTGTGGTACATGTTTACAATCCCAGAGGCTTGGGAGGCTGGGTCAGAAGGATTGTAAACTCAAAGCTTGCCTCAGTTACTTAGTCAGGTCCTGAGAAACTTAGCAAGACCCTTTCTCAAAATAAAAATAATTAAAAAGGATTGGGGATGTTGCTCAGTGTTTAAATACCCTTAGCTTCAATCTCTAGTACCAAAAAAAAAAAAAAAAAAAAAAAAGGAAAAGAAAAAGAAAGTGTCCTAGTCAGGTAAAGTGACTCATGCTACCTGGTCAATTGAAGTAGGAGAATCACCAAATCAAAAGCCAGCATTTTACCAAGACTGTTTCAAAATGAAAACTAAAAAGAACTAGGTATACAGCCCAATGGCAGAGTAGACCTTGGTTCAATTCCCGGTACCACCCCTCCCCTCACAAAAAAACATGACCTATAAACCACCCATGAAGATGCATAGGGAACTTATTTTATTTCTAAATATCACTGGCAAACATAATGGCAAGGATCTTCTATCTGAAAAGTGAACACACTGAGTTGGTCATGCTAACAAGGATCAGGAGTTCAAAAGTAGCCTTAACTATGTAGCAAGGTCCTAACAGTAAAGCAAGAAAATAAGCAAATTACTAAGGCCCCATCTCAAAGTGTTAAAAAGGTCTAGAGATGTGATTCAGTGGTGAAACACCACTGGGATCAATCACTGGTATCAAAAACAAATAAAAAATGACCCTGAACAAACTGGATTTAAGTAATACCAAGAATTCAATGGAATTCTCACAGAAAATTAGAATTTTCTTTCAGGTATCTAGAAGATATTATCTTTCAAAAAAATAGAAGATTATGGAGTAAATTTTGGGATTTGATACAAAGGCAACATTTCCCCTCCTCTATGTAACTATACCCAAATAATTATTTTAATTTACTACTAGCCCATCTCTCCTGCCCCAAATCGACTACAAAACAGCAGCTCCCAAAGAAGCCTCAGCAGAAGCAAAGAGGTCTGGGAAAATAGACACACTGCTGTAGACATTGAAGAAAAGAAAATTAGGCTGTAAAGTATTCATTCTGCCAAGAGATGGGTATTCTTAGGTGAATATACAGAATGAAAGGGCAATAACTACTTCCTCCATTTGTAGTGTATGATGAGTCTGAATATATGTTGTAGACATTGAGGGTTGACCATAAACAATGGCAAGTTTTATAGTGTCTCTTCTCCAAAGTTTTTTGCCAGCATGAACAACCTCCAGCTTTTCTTGTCCCCAAAACGTCCTTACTCTCCCCTTTTGAATATTCAGGTTGGAAGCTTTCCCCCATTCCACGTTCAGCATGGTCTTTTTTCAAACCTGGTGTTATGCCCTGTGTATCTGTGCTCACCATGCCATCACCAGGCTGTTATTTCATTCTTTGGCTTGTAGTTTGCTCCATCTCGGGGATGGTTAGAGGACTCCTGGCAATATCCCACAGACCCTTGTGACAGAGAGGCATTTGTCTGGTCAAGAAGATGAACCATTGTGCAAATACAGATTGACCAGACTTTTCTGCATCTTGAGGAGATTTGATGTGCCCCTGGAGAAATCCCAGTAGATAAGTATCTGGGTACAGCATACTCTTAATGCAGCACCCAAGGAGGAGGGGCCTGGCAGTTGGAGTGAGCACACAACTCTCCTTGCTTGTTAGGTTCCTCCTGACCTCCGTCCAACATGATGAGAGAATGATTCCCTGATCTCTTTGTGAGCAACTAGAGGAGCCACACACGTTCATGTGGAACACGGACATCCCACATAACAGCTGTCTCCTTTCCAAACTTTGTAGGTTAGGAAGGGAAACCTGACAGATGGAATGTGATGTGTCCCAATTCAATGATCACTTAAGCCAGGGCACTGCTCTTCATGCTGTACTGAGCTGAGCACTCACTACCCATTACTCTGTGTGACTGCTAGGCCTCTAGGCTAGTTTCCTGCCTCTGGAGAAGACCCAGATTTTCCCAGGCCTGGAGGAGTGTGGTAAGAGAGGGTAAGAGAGCATATCCACTGGTGCTGATGCTAAGCTTGTTGAGATACATCCTCTCAGGCACCCCTGGGTCTCAGCTTGTTACACTGGAACTTGTGGGGGCTTATGGACTACAGCAGGAGCCAGGTGAGCGGGCTCACAGAATAAATGATGCGGGCCATTGAAACGGCGCCATCTAGCCGGATCGGGTGAAAGGGCGTGCAGTCAGGCTTCAATGGGAACCCTTGACTAGACTGGATATGGAGAGATTTATTGCCCACGGAGCTGCATAGCACTTACAGCCTGGTTTCTACCTCACCAGGCAACAAGAATGATATTACTTCTTTAAAAACGCAGGATCTTCGCAGCCGTTTCCTTCATCTATCCTCTTACCCTCACAGCTGAGCCAGTGCTTGTCTTGAATGTTGGCTTGATCGGCTAGGAGCAGAATGGTCCCTGGTTGTCATGAGAACCGTGATGCCACTGTGTTCTCAGGCCGCTGCTCTGTGACCTCAGGTGGAATCTTTGGTGCAGGCCATGTCACGTGAGTCACTCCTCAAAGTTCATATTGCCCAAAGCTTCACAAACCCTCTGGGGAGTGCAACAATGTGCCTTCTCCTACAGGAGCCTAGAAGCCCCCTGCTATGCACAACCTAGCTGCCCAATGCCTCGTTCCTCCCCTTTGATTAGAGGAGATCTCCCATGAATGGTTCTCATGTCACAGGAGAACTGGTAAGCAACTGATGCATTTTACTGAGTGGAATTGAATGCACCTGAATGAATGAAGGAAAAAGGATCTGACTTTCTGCCACTTATCTCTCTGTAATGAATCTGGTCAACAAAGATTTTTAAAAATGCAGGACCTTGGCAGCTGCTCCCTTCGTCTATCCTCTTACCCTCATAGCTGAGTCAGTGCTTGTCTTGAATGTTGGCTTGAAGGGGCTAGGTGCAGCATGGTCTCTGCTTGTCATGCGAACTGATATGCCACTGTGTTCTCAGGCCACTCCTCTGTGATCTCAGGTGGAATGTGTAGTGCAGGCCATGCCACATGAGCCACTCATGAAAGTTCATAATGCCCAAGACTTCATAACCCTCTGGGGAGTGCAAACATGTGCCTTCTCCTACCAGAGCCTAGAAGCCCCACACCCTTCACAACCTGGATGCCCAATGCCTGCTCCCTCCCCTTTGATTAGAGATCTACCATGAATGGTTCCATGTCACAGGAGAACTGGTAAGCAATTGATGCATTTTTCTGAGTGGAATTGAATGCACCTGAATGAATGAAGTAAAAATGATCTTTCTGCCACTTATCTCTTTGTAATGAATCTTGAGAGGAATAACTGAAATCATAATGAGCAGAAGATAGAAATCTGATGAGGAATGTTTTCTTTTTGACACCACGTTTTTCTTCTGTGATCCCAGACCACATGAAGCATCACCACTCGCATTTGCCAGTTTACATCCCCAACAGCATCTGGCTAAATTACTGAAGCACACTCTCACTGATGGAAAAAGGCATAACACAGGGGGAACCACTTCCTCTGCCTCACCCTTTCCTGAAAGGCTGGGCAAGATCCATCTCCTGAACTGGCTTGTCCATTATCCACACCTCTCTGTTGTTTAGAATTTAAAAAAAAAATTGACAAAAGGAAAATTCAGAAAAAAATAGGATCAAGGAAAGTGTCAGTAGATTGGGAATATAATGGCTAGGTATGCATGTGTAAATGATCCCCAAAATCTACATTCAAAGTCACCAATTGAGCACATTCTCAATCCCAAATAGTCCTGCCTCTGCCCCTTCTCCTGGCATCCTTGGATCCTTAATAAAAATTTTCTGCTCTGGCATCAGCTACATCCATTTCCCTCCTTAATTGAAGAGGGAAAATATCTTTCCCTCTGAACACACTGCTATTCTAGGGTATTGACATACAGAAAACTTCCTTACTGGATTTTTGTGAACAAGAGAATTAAGAATTCCTTAGGCATTGTTTGACTTGGTCATGATTGCTTGCCTGAATACATTTGCACAAAGTAGGAGCATAAGTGATCAAGTGTTGTAACTCAGAGGCCGATCCTGTGCTGGCGATATAGCCCATCATGTAGAGTGCCTGCCTCTCAAACACCAGACCCGGGTTCTATTTCTCAGCCTTGGTAGATTGTGTAAGTTCCAAACAAACAAGATAAATCAATTCAGAATCCTCTCCCGTCTTTCTTTTCTCTCCTCCACTCCTCACAAAATGAATCAACAATGGAAAACAGCACCATTTCACATGCAACCCATTTCCAGTGCCACCCTTCAGGTTGCAAATCTGCTGCAAGGGAGCTGTCATGCCCACTCACCTGCATTTCTTCAGAGTACTACTTCCATGACCTCACTCCATGCTCCTTAGGATAGAGATCACATGTCTCTCATGAGGATTCTTATGCGAGTCATTCTTCATAACCTTCTTTGACTGCATATTGTTCACCAGGTTTTGGTGGCAGGAAATTCAAAATGACACAAACACTTGTACCTGAAACTCTCCAGGCATCTTGGAAACATTCCCATTTTCTCTGCCAATGAAGGGGACTTCCACACCTGAGCACTTTCCACGTGAACCTCAATGTCAACTGGAAAACCAAGAGGTGAACACAAAAGGCCACCGCACTTGTTCCTGGACTTTCTCTGACAGTCGGCTTTCTGGGGCTTGCATGTGGCATCGTGATGGACAAAGATAGGATTCGGGGCTGAATCGAAGTTAGCCTCTATGGAGAGCATTCAGGAGGGTCACAGGAGCTTCACAATCCACTTAACCAATATCATTGGAGCTCCAGTTTCAAGAGAATTGGAGCCCTTTTTTAGACACTTGTTAAAATGGATGGACCCCCTCAAGAGATGCAGTGTAGAATTGGGTGAAGCATAACAACAACTCGGGTTGTGAGTTGCTCTCATGTTCACCGGGGATCTGGGAATTAATGCATTGTGCTTTGGAGGGTAAGGAATGACACGAGAACCACTGTATGCTAGAACTCACATCAGAAGAAGAAAATAAGAGACATTAGGCATATGGCACTTGGCGGTGGATAGAAACATGTCAAGAAAGAAAACAGATTTTACAATTTGCCAATGCTTGAGGAATGCTTTTCCTTTTGAGTAATTGAATTATAATTTTGGCTATTATGGAATCACTTCGGTTTTGATATTCAGGTTTTGCCGAAGTAGGGTTCTCAAACTTGAATATTCATAGAACTATTGGGGATTAAATTTCTGAGATTGTGGTGCACTCTTCATTTGGAGAACCGGGATTAGAGTTGCATATCCCAGGATCAATTGATTTGAATTGTAGATCGTGGGGTTGGTGCTGTGATGTTAGGAAAGTCTTTGCTTATGGATCTTGTGCCACAAAAAATAGGAATCAGTATACGTATATGTGACTGTCCCTTGGGAGCTACAGAAAAGAGAGAGGAATTTGCAAGGGCATTGATGTACTTTCAAAAGAAATTAGGGCTGGTGTTCATGGTTGCATACAGAATGAAAGAGCAAAAACTACTTCCTGCATTTGTAGTGTATGATGAGTCTGAATATATGTTGCAGAGTGTGTGGGATGACCATGAATAATGGCGAGTTTCATAGTGTCTCTTCTCCAAAGTTTTTTGCAAGCATGAACAACCTCTAGCTTTTCTTGCCCCCAAAACGTCCTTACTCTCCCCTTTTGAATATTCAGGTTGGAAGCTTTGCCCCATTCCATGTTCATTATGGTCTTTTTTCAAACCTGGTGTTATGCCCTGTGAGACTGTGCTCCTCATGCCATAACCAGGCTGTTATTTCATTCGCAGGCTTGTAGTTTACTCCCTCCCAGGGATGGTTAGAGGAATCCTGGCAATATCCCACAGGCCCTTGCGACAGAGGGGCATTTGTCTAGTCAAGAAGATGAACCATTGTGTGAATACAGATTGGCCAGTCTTTTCTGCATCTTGAGGAGATTTGATGTGCCCCTGAAGAAATCCCAGCAGTTAAGTGTCTGGGTACAACCTAGTCTTAATGCAGCAGCCAAGTAGGAGGGGCCTCACAGTTGGAGTGAGGACACAACAACTCTCCTTGCTTGTTAGGTTCGTCCCATCCTCTGTCCAACATGCTGAGTAAATGATTCCCTCCTGTCTATGTGAGCCACCAGAGGAGTCACACACATTCACATGGAACATGGACATTCCACGTAACAGCTGTTTCCTTTCCAGACTTTGTAGTTTAGTAGGGGAAACCAGACAGATGGAATGTGATGTGTTCCAATTCAATGATCACTTAAGCCAGGGCGCTGCTGTTCATGCTGTACTGAGCTGAGCACTCACCACTCATTACTCTGTGTCACTGCCAAGCCTCTAGGCTATGTTCCTGCCTCTGAAGAAGACCCAGATTTTCCCAGTCCTGGAGGAGTGTGGTCAGAGAGCAAATCCACTGGTGCCAGTGCAAATCTTGTTGAGCTATGTCCTCTCAGGCACCCCTGGGTCCCAGCTTGTTACACTGGAACTTGTGGGGGCTTATGGACTACAGCAGGAGCCAGGTGAGTGGGATCACAGAATAAATGGTGTGGTCCGTGGAGCAGGGCGCCACCTAGTAGGCCTGGGTGGAAGTGAGAGCTGTCATGCTTCAGTGGAAACCTTTGACTTGCCTGGACATGGAGGGATTTCTCGCCCATGGAGCTGCATGCCCCTTAAAGCCTGGTTTCTCATTGAACATGCAACAAGGATAATATTACTTCTTTAAAAATGCAGGACCCTGGTAGCCGCTTCCTTTGTCTATCCTCTTACCCTCCAGCTGAGCCAGTGCTTGTCTTGAATGTTGGCTTGAATAGGCTAGGAGCAGAATGGTCTCTGCTTGTCATGGGAACTGTGACACCACTGTGTTCTCAGGCCACTCCTCTGTGACCTCAGGTGGAATCTCTGGTTCAGGCCACGTCATATGAACCACTCTTCAAAGTTCATATTGTCCAAGACTTCACAAACCCTCTTGGGAATGCAACCATTTGCCTTCTCCTACCAGATTCTCGAAGCCCTGTGTCCTTCACAACCTAGAT
>NW_027632479.1:0-36956 GCF_902686455.1 Sciurus vulgaris | reverse complement strand
ACAAAAAAACAGTATCTTGCCCTCAAAGTCAGCCTGAACCCAGGGAATAAGGGGACTTCTCTAATGAGCGCTGCAACTCTGAGTCACACAACCTCCTGATCAAGGAGATTGTTGAGACTAGAGGATGAAAAATCACTCAGTGCATCTGCTGCAGAGGAAAGTCATGGAAAAAGGGAGACATCCCTGATGCTTTCAAGGAAAGCCACGTCATCAAGGAGACCCTACCTAACCAATGGCACTGGTGGAGCTAAGGAGCTGCTCTTAAGTTCTCTACGAGTAACCCCTGTGGGAACTCAGCTGACTCTTTAACAAGACAAGAACCAGGTCAATTTGACCAGCTTGATCTTGGACACCCAGCAAAACAGTTAAAACCCAAAATATAGCCATTCTTGGGCATTTAAAGGAAATAATAGTTAAATGTAACTTAAGATGTACACTTGTATTAGACCACTAGAATAAAAACTGGAAGCTACAAATGAAAAAAAAGATTCTTCAGCAAATGTGCTTGATAACTATTAAGAGAAACTGCCAGAGTCAGAAGTTTTTAGTCAGTTTAAGACCTTCTTAAGCTACACAGTTAGACTTAATCTATGTTTGCTAGTATGATTACCTAGCCCTAAGTCACAGAAGTATAGAGACCTCTACTAAACACAGGTTATATCAATAAAAGGATATTTTACAAAAATCAGATGACATTAAGTAGCTTAACTATATTTTCTGGGAACATCTATAACATTAAGAGTTAAATGTTGTGTTTACATTCCTGATAACCTGGACAATGTTAAAGTCCCCAAATGGAGGCCTTGTCCTCTCCAGCCTTTGTTAGGCCTAGTTATGGGAACAATTTCTCAGTTCTTCCACCTCCTGGTGAAAGATTAACTTCTGTCATTTTCATGATACTCAGTGGCATGTTTCAGATGCTGCAACATTTACTTTGTACTAATCTCCTTTCAGTACTCATGTCTTTCTGTTCTTCTCTCATAGAAGCACCCACCCCCAGATGATTGTACAACCTGCTCTTCCACAGCCAGACTTCTACCTGGGACCCCTTGATTGACCCGATTTTTAGAAAAGGAACTCCAAGCTGCTTGCCCCACGCCACCCACTTCCAGCTCAAAGAAGTCAGAGCGGTCATCGACCTTCTTCCCCAGCAGCATGGAGTTCCTAAGATTAGAGGGGGAAATGAAGCCAGAATTAAGAACAGGTAGTTAGTGTAGAAATAGGGGATCGGGTCAAATCGAGGAAATGAAGGCCATGAAATCTCCTAGTTACCTTCATCAGGGAAAGAGTAAGTGCTGTACAGGTATTAATGCTCAGGCAACAATATCAGTCCCTCTGCCAAAAAAATAACTTGGGAGAAAAGTATATAAAAACAGAAGTTCCATGAGATACTGATTTTTTGTCTTCCAGTTATCCTTCGACTCTTAACAAAGGTTTTTAAGGGCCTTCAAATTCAAAAAGGTCTTTTTGATCTTCAAAACAAAAAAGGGGGAACTGCGGGGGCGCCTAGCACATAAAACTCATGCCAGGGAAGTGTGCCTGGCGCATAAAGACCCATGCCAGAGGTTGGTAATCTTCCTCTGGAGGATGATAGCAAGGACTCGTCATAAGTTGGGTGCTGCCAAGGCCTTCCCTGGAAGACGATAGCAAGGACTCGTCGTAAGTTGAGTAAAGCTGGAGCCCCTTCCTCAGAGTGTTAATCTCTCTTCCTTTTTTGTTTTTCACCAGAACTCACAATATTACGCGGATTAATCATGTTTAATAAAGTTCTTCGGTTGAAGGATGATGGGAACACAAACAGTTCATATGAGTCAACTCAATTCCAGTAAAATAAAGTTCATTTGTTTGCACAAAGCACTAATATTCCTATAGGGAATGGTGGACATTCTGAAGCAATATGTCTTGTGATGTTTTTGTTAACTTTTACAAGATTCCCAGACATCTAGTTGCATATAAGTAATTCTCTTAGCTTCAGTGATCAACATATTTGTTACATCTGGTTTCTTCTGCAAAGTAATGAGCCTCCCACAGAAATACATTATATTTATTTCAAAAGAAAAGTTTTAGTTCTTTTAGATGAAGATTTTTACTCTAAAGACAATAACTTGGTTCTTAATAGTATAATATGATTTAACATAGCATAGACATGTAATTATAGTCATGAAAAATTAATAACAAATTATTAGAAGTTATAATTAATCTGAGCAGTAAGAAATCAAATAGAAGTTAAACTTCAAGGAAAAACAGGTGGTATACAACAACTTGCCTTTGTAAGTTTCGAGTCAAGGATACTTCATTGTGGGAAAATGTCAAGTAAGATAAGATATTACCAGATGGCGCCTGTTGGCTAAATGCCCAAATCCTTCTTCTGTTATCTATGCCCTTGAAACTCCCTCCTTTATTCTTAGTAAGTTTGTAAAGGGTATAAAAATTGCTGGTGAATTCAATAAACTTGTCAGCAACCTAACACTGACCTGAGTCTGTGTGGTTGCTGTCCATCGCCGACGCTGCGCCGCCTAATCACTCGGGGCTTTTACATTTCAGGCCATCAAGGACCCCTGGACTCTGCTGCTTGGGCTGGTCCCCGGCAGTTTGACGCCCGAACAGGGACCTGATTGGTAAGTGTCTTATTCTATTCTTTTCTTTTTTTCAGGCGGTTGGCAGCTAGGATACTGCCCGGGGAGCCACGGTCCCCTCAGTAACAGAGACTGAGAAAGAAAGGGCAGGGATTGGAAAAAATGGGTAATACAGCATCTAAGGAGAGAACTTTATTTCTTGATATAGCAAAGCATTTATTAAAGAAAAGAGGTGTTACAGTAAGTTCTTCACAGTTACAAGGCCTTTGATTTTATGTTATTTGTTTTTGTGTCTGATGTCATGTTTTGTCTGTATCAAAACTGAGCGCTCCTAAAATTAAAATTTAAAAATGGATCCAAATACTTTTATTCACGTGATTTAAAAGGGTTCAATTTAAGTTGGGTAAACTAATAAAAGTGAAATGTCTTCAGAAATAATTCGCAAGTCTCTAAGTAGTCAAACTAATGCAATGTTGATGTTAAACAATGTCTAATATCAATTGTTTCTAGGACTTTTCTTCAACAGGAAAGAGACAGCAAATACTGTTCAGGACACTTGTCTGATATCTTGGTTTTTGCAGAATAAGTAAATTAAATTTAACATGTATAGGACTACTCAAATGTGTTTGTAAAGACATCTGATTAATTTGCAAAGTTAAAATGCTAATTGTTAAATAACATTAAGTACTTTTAACTCCTTAAATTCCATGGGGTATCATACCTAAACATTATTGGTGTTTTCATAGGTTGGTAAACTAAAAAGTGTTTAAAATTGCTTTGTGTCATTACTAAAAACAAGGTTTTTAAGAGTTATGTCCTAACAGGTAAAACCCCAACCCGGAGAATAAGCGTTCCATCTGCTTCCTTATCACTGCCCCTGCTCCCCCTCCAGGTCTGAAAAGCTCCAAGGAGCTCTTAGGTTTGGAATTAGAGTTACCGTCTCCCCTCTCACTGTGTTTCAGTTAGAGTACTATAAACAACAAGGTATTTTATCTTGCTAAAATGGAGTAATTTATCTAAATTCAGAAATTTCATGAGAGTTGTTTCAGAATGTGAACAAAAAGGTGTCGACAGAAAGGAAAGAGAAAATAAAAGGTTCTGGGTATGGATATATATTTAGTAGAAAGAAAAAGAAAATGTTTTTGGGGTAAGAAAGTGATTGTGTGATGAAATACATGAGGGTCTAAGTAAGTGCTAAGAAAGTCTGTGTAAGTGAAGAGAAAGTTTGAGCAAGTTTGTGTGTAACTGAGTTGGTTACAAGTATGTGAGACAATCAGTTAAAGCTATTTAAGGTTTTTCCTAAGGTAAACTACTAATGTTCTGATATAAACTGAAGTCTAATCTATATGGTAAAATGACATGGTAAAATAACAAGGATTTGAAACACTAATTTACTCTTAACTTTGTGTCTATTAAGTTTTATTCTTTAAAACAATTAGTCTTAAAGATTGGGGTGTATACAATTGTGGTTGAACAACTGTTGTAGAGTGTTGTGCTGTGTTGCAGAGTCTACATTTTTCTTTAGAGACTAAATTTGGTAAGATAAAAGTGTCAAGATAATTGTGAAATGGTCACTAGTTGCATATTAAATGTGTTCATATTTTCCAGGTATACAAGTTTTTAAAGCAGGGAATTTATCAAGCGCTGCTATTCTCCAGAATAAACTTGTCTGTAATGGTAATTTTAAACTTAAGGAGTACATTTTATTGGGGATTTATTTTTATCACTTAATATTCTATTATGGGACCTATTATCAATAAGATATAAATAAAATTGGTTACTTATTTCACTGAGATAAAAATTTAAATGTAAATGTATTTCTAAGAGGTAGTAACAGCCTGATTTGTTTAAAGGTTCATATAATAGAAGGTGAAAGCATTTTGCCACACAAAAGGAAAGTTAAAAGCTCTCTCAGCCTTTCTTTGATTCATGTTTTAGATACAATGATAAATTGTGTTAATTATAAAGTTTATATAGACTCAGGAAACAGTATATGTAAACTAATGATATTTAAGGAAGAAGCAAAAATCAACATCAGAATTAGAACACTTAAGATCTGTAAAGAGCCACGCCTTACCTGAGATAAGGCTGTGCCTTCCACCTTACTGCATGTTAGAGTGACTCCAAAATAAGTCAGACTTCAGCTTATTTAAAGTTATAGTCAAAAGATTGGTTCTTGTTGTAAAAGTACTGTGATCTCAAATAGGGGATAGAATGTAGTTCTCAATCAAAATTCAAGATAGCTATTATACAAGCTGAATATATTTTTACTCTTGCTAATTTCATTTTGTAAAATTGTTGCTTGTTACTGTTTTGCAGAAGTAGCTGCTTCAAGAACATACAACCTAGGTAACTTGTGATAATAAGCCATCACCTATAGAACAAATAGTGGTAACTTCCAGTACTAATACAGACTCCAGTTAGATAAAAGGGTAAATAACTGTAAAGTTATGGACATTAAAGTTAAAGCCCAGTACTCTTACTTAATGAGTGGTGAGACTGGCTTGCTGGATGATTAAAATCAAACTTAGAAATTGGAATTAAACACAGAGGCCAAGAAAACAAAAAACAAAAAAACAGTATCTTGCCCTCAAAGTCAGCCTGAACCCAGGGAATAAGGGGACTTCTCTAATGAGCGCTGCAACTCTGAGTCACACAACCTCCTGATCAAGGAGATTGTTGAGACTAGAGGATGAAAAATCACTCAGTGCATCTGCTGCAGAGGAAAGTCATGGAAAAAGGGAGACATCCCTGATGCTTTCAAGGAAAGCCACGTCATCAAGGAGACCCTACCTAACCAATGGCACTGGTGGAGCTAAGGAGCTGCTCTTAAGTTCTCTACGAGTAACCCCTGTGGGAACTCAGCTGACTCTTTAACAAGACAAGAACCAGGTCAATTTGACCAGCTTGATCTTGGACACCCAGCAAAACAGTTAAAACCCAAAATATAGCCATTCTTGGGCATTTAAAGGAAATAATAGTTAAATGTAACTTAAGATGTACACTTGTATTAGACCACTAGAATAAAAACTGGAAGCTACAAATGAAAAAAAAGATTCTTCAGCAAATGTGCTTGATAACTATTAAGAGAAACTGCCAGAGTCAGAAGTTTTTAGTCAGTTTAAGACCTTCTTAAGCTACACAGTTAGACTTAATCTATGTTTGCTAGTATGATTACCTAGCCCTAAGTCACAGAAGTATAGAGACCTCTACTAAACACAGGTTATATCAATAAAAGGATATTTTACAAAAATCAGATGACATTAAGTAGCTTAACTATATTTTCTGGGAACATCTATAACATTAAGAGTTAAATGTTGTGTTTACATTCCTGATAACCTGGACAATGTTAAAGTCCCCAAATGGAGGCCTTGTCCTCTCCAGCCTTTGTTAGGCCTAGTTATGGGAACAATTTCTCAGTTCTTCCACCTCCTGGTGAAAGATTAACTTCTGTCATTTTCATGATACTCAGTGGCATGTTTCAGATGCTGCAACATTTACTTTGTACTAATCTCCTTTCAGTACTCATGTCTTTCTGTTCTTCTCTCATAGAAGCACCCACCCCCAGATGATTGTACAACCTGCTCTTCCACAGCCAGACTTCTACCTGGGACCCCTTGATTGACCCGATTTTTAGAAAAGGAACTCCAAGCTGCTTGCCCCACGCCACCCACTTCCAGCTCAAAGAAGTCAGAGCGGTCATCGACCTTCTTCCCCAGCAGCATGGAGTTCCTAAGATTAGAGGGGGAAATGAAGCCAGAATTAAGAACAGGTAGTTAGTGTAGAAATAGGGGATCGGGTCAAATCGAGGAAATGAAGGCCATGAAATCTCCTAGTTACCTTCATCAGGGAAAGAGTAAGTGCTGTACAGGTATTAATGCTCAGGCAACAATATCAGTCCCTCTGCCAAAAAAATAACTTGGGAGAAAAGTATATAAAAACAGAAGTTCCATGAGATACTGATTTTTTGTCTTCCAGTTATCCTTCGACTCTTAACAAAGGTTTTTAAGGGCCTTCAAATTCAAAAAGGTCTTTTTGATCTTCAAAACAAAAAAGGGGGAACTGCGGGGGCGCCTAGCACATAAAACTCATGCCAGGGAAGTGTGCCTGGCGCATAAAGACCCATGCCAGAGGTTGGTAATCTTCCTCTGGAGGATGATAGCAAGGACTCGTCATAAGTTGGGTGCTGCCAAGGCCTTCCCTGGAAGACGATAGCAAGGACTCGTCGTAAGTTGAGTAAAGCTGGAGCCCCTTCCTCAGAGTGTTAATCTCTCTTCCTTTTTTGTTTTTCACCAGAACTCACAATATTACGCGGATTAATCATGTTTAATAAAGTTCTTCGGTTGAAGGATGATGGGAACACAAACAGTTCATATGAGTCAACTCAATTCCAGTAAAATAAAGTTCATTTGTTTGCACAAAGCACTAATATTCCTATAGGGAATGGTGGACATTCTGAAGCAATATGTCTTGTGATGTTTTTGTTAACTTTTACAAGATTCCCAGACATCTAGTTGCATATAAGTAATTCTCTTAGCTTCAGTGATCAACATATTTGTTACATCTGGTTTCTTCTGCAAAGTAATGAGCCTCCCACAGAAATACATTATATTTATTTCAAAAGAAAAGTTTTAGTTCTTTTAGATGAAGATTTTTACTCTAAAGACAATAACTTGGTTCTTAATAGTATAATATGATTTAACATAGCATAGACATGTAATTATAGTCATGAAAAATTAATAACAAATTATTAGAAGTTATAATTAATCTGAGCAGTAAGAAATCAAATAGAAGTTAAACTTCAAGGAAAAACAGGTGGTATACAACAACTTGCCTTTGTAAGTTTCGAGTCAAGGATACTTCATTGTGGGAAAATGTCAAGTAAGATAAGATATTACCAGATGGCGCCTGTTGGCTAAATGCCCAAATCCTTCTTCTGTTATCTATGCCCTTGAAACTCCCTCCTTTATTCTTAGTAAGTTTGTAAAGGGTATAAAAATTGCTGGTGAATTCAATAAACTTGTCAGCAACCTAACACTGACCTGAGTCTGTGTGGTTGCTGTCCATCGCCGACGCTGCGCCGCCTAATCACTCGGGGCTTTTACATTTCAGGCCATCAAGGACCCCTGGACTCTGCTGCTTGGGCTGGTCCCCGGCATCATCCCTTCCTGTATTTCTTTCTTCTCTGCTTCCAGCATCCAAATGAGTCCTGTTCATTCTGTATACTCAGGCCACATTGGCTGAAACCTAGCTTTTTCTCTGATTATAACTGTCTTCACCACATCACCACTGACATCCAGCTCACAAAAAGTAGTCCATCCTATATCAATCTCACTTTCATTTCATGCTTGCTAGGAAAGTGGTGCTCCAACAATCCAGTTCTCCAAGAAGAAATGTGGGAATCATCTATGTGCTTCTATCACCCACTTTCCCATATCTGACACTCACCAGACATAAATTCCATAAATATGCATGCCCCATGAACTTTGTTAAGTCTGGTGTGACCCATTGCTGAAAACTACCTGGCCCTCATGAGTCCTGCATGCCCTTGCTCTGTACTCCTCACCAACCACATTATAGCTGAGCACTGCTCATCTCCAACAGTCAAATTTAAGTTAGTTTCTGTGGCAGATCTGTGCTTGGACAATTTACCTCTTGATAATTTACTAATTATCACCTGGTGAGAGGGGTTTTCTCACTTTCTCCAGAAGATGGTGTCTATGAAATAAATTATATGTTTTATATTGAGGTAATTGAGATGCAATCTGAGTCAGAAGTGATGAATTAAGACCCATTTCCCCTGTACCCAACATTCCCAGCTGATACTGTCTTGAAAACCTGTGTTGTGGCCTCATGAGGTGCTGACAGCAGCACAGGATGCAGAAGTCCTTCAGTGCTGAGGACCCATCCTGTCTCACTCTTGTCACCTCTGCCTCTAACTGACCCTGCCATTTCCTTAACCTCTTAAAGCCTTGAAGCTGTTCTTCCCTGGTATGACCTGGTCTTCTCACCTGCATTGCTTGAGTGGATTCCAGCAATTAGTGTGTAAGCTTTTGGATATTTAGTGTGAATTTCTAATGAGTCATCCAAGTTGCTCTGTGTCAAGACTTTATTTTCTCTTTGATAGATGTTGTCCTGGGCCTTGGATGTACCAATCTCTTGGCTTGACCATTTTCACACCATCTTATGTACAAAGCCTTATGGCTAAAAATATTAACTTCCCTTTGAATATATTTTTGGATCAAATTCACATGAAGTCTTTTGCCGTTTACTTTAAAAATTTTCTATGTTTGTCACTGTTGTGTTTTGAGAATACATTACCCATTAAAGATAATAGTTCTTTCCTAGAAGTGTGATTTGCATTTTTTTTTATTTAATGGAGGTGAAGGAGAGTGGAGTTTGAATCCAGAATGCCTTTTTTATAAGCCTCATGGTCACCTTCAGTGGGTTCATTGTGTCTCATTTGTGTAGGCATTAGATGCAGTGCCAGCAAC
Organism: Sciurus vulgaris; assembly: GCF_902686455.1. NCBI lineage: Eukaryota > Metazoa > Chordata > Mammalia > Rodentia > Sciuridae > Sciurus > Sciurus vulgaris. Next base: position 27,886 of record NW_027632479.1, on the reverse strand, counting down.
TTCACAGCACTGATCTGTCTTCAAAAGTATTCTCAGAACAGAGGGCCATGATGTATAAATTACATGATCTGTGATCTCAGAATATAGTAGCACAAATGGACTGAGGCAGGTCCATAACAGACAAAGCAAACTTGAAAAAGCGCAAATCTGAAAGCACCTCACTTCCTGATTTCAAAATATATTCAAATATATAGGAATTAAAACACTGTGACTCTGAAATACAAGGCAGCATGCAGCCCAATGCACATTAAAGAGAACAAGTTCAAACATGCAGTCAACTCCTCTTTTTCAAGGGAAAATGTGGCAGGCAAAACCCGGGGCCCAGGGTTACGCCACGTGCATCTAAAGATGGTGACTGGCAGAGAGCAAATGGTGTCCTTATTATGCCTGGAGAAAGGCAGGACGTGTTTACAATTGGCTGTATGATAATCAGTTCAGCCGCCTAGCACGTGGACAGATATACTTTACATGTATGCTTGAGCGAGTGATCACTTGACCTTTAACAGGATTGGATGGACATATCTGGTTACAATTGTTTATGCATGAGACTGCTTATATATTGAAGGTGTTATTTGAATAAAGTGGAAGCTGCTTCATGAACTTCAGAAGAGAACGTATCATTTGTCCCACTGGTCGGGCCAAAAGAGAAGAAGCAGCGCGAGCCGCTTGAAACAACCAGGGCTAGGAAGCTGTGGTTTTTGGTAAGTGGTGGCCTGGACAGGGATCAGACGAGGATCGGACTGGGAATTGGTGAGTGCTCAGGTAAATAAAAGACATTTTTGCTAGCATAATTAACAAGAAGGTTTCCCTATTTGAGGAAATGGTTGCCTTAAAGTTTTAACTGAAGGGTCCCCTAGAGAGGGAGCGTAAGGGAAGATTCTCCTAGAGAGAGAATATATTGAAAGGCTGTCCCAAGAGACAGCGATGGATGTCCCATAACAAATAGGTGTAAGTTGCTATTTGTGTTACCTTTCCTTGTTTGGTTTCTGTTTGTTGTTGTTGTAGCGATGTGTACATTAGTTTGTTTCTGTCTGACTTCCAAAAACCAAAATTTCAAAAACAGTTAGAGAAGGGGAAAACATATTAGAAACTGTAGAAAAAGAACAATCAAGTCAAGCTTCTGAAGGAGAAGGTAGATGATCAGACCTCTCTGCCTCCGCCAGAGCAGTATTAACTCCAGAGATGTGAGTACAGCCAATACCAACTTCAGTTGTTGGCCCATTACTTCAAGGAACAGTTGGACTAGTTCTGGGGAAGAGTTCTTCTGCTTTAAAAGAATTAAATATTGTCCCTGGAGTTATAGACCCTGATTTTACAGGAGATATAAAAATCCTTGCTTCTTCACCAAGAGGTGTAACAATAACAGGTCAGGGTGATCACATAGCACAATTGTTGGTCTTACCTAGCTGCCATGATCAATATTCATCAAAAAATATTATTAGGGGAAATAAAGGATTAGGTTCTATTGGCCCAAATATGGTCATGTTAACATGGGGTTTAAAAGATAGGCCTATGACAAAGTTAGTGATAGAAGGCAAAAGCTTTGAGGGCTTATTAGATAATGGGGCTGTCAAAAGTATTGTCAAAATTAGAGAATGGTCCAAAGCCTGGCCACTTCAGCAGGCAGATCAGACTTTAAGGGGATTGGGTATGGCTTCTAATCCTAAAAAAGTGCAGCCATATTAAAATGGAAGGTGGCTAACCAGGAGTTATGATCTGATACTGCCAGACATAATGTACTTGTGGGCAATCCTCAATGGAATCTAAACCTGCTGACAGGCCAAGGACCGTATGAAAGGCAAGGTAATCAGATTAATTTCCACCCCGTTGTGTATCAACAAATTAACCCTCAACTTTTAATCTATCCTTATATGGAAGATATTTTGCTAGCTCATTAGGAAAAACCTGTCTTAGAGCAATGTTATAATTCCTTACTAAAGTCACTGGAAAGATGGGACTTACCCACCTCAAGTTTGGGTCCCATGTTTGATATTCTTAAAGGTGATTCTGACCCTCTTTTTAAGAGAGCACTTACCACTAAGGCTCAAACAGCTCTCAAGCTTGTTAAAACAGCTATGGAAAAGGCTCATCTTGATCATATTGACCTAACTAAGCCTTTATCATTCATTGTCTTGGCCACAAATAAGTTACCCACAGGAGTGTTTTGGCAAAAGTGTCCTATTCTATGGGTTCACATGAATTATGCCCCTAACAAGGTCTTAGCCTTGTTACTGAATCTGTGGCAGAATTAATCCTTAAGATGTTCAAAGTAATCCTTTCCACCTTTGAACCACATCCCTCAACTATCATTACTCCATATACTACTGATCAGATACAATATCTTATTAATAATTCAAATTCATGGGCGATAGTCTTTACTAGTACTTCTGCTGTATTTGACAATCATTTGCCATCTGATCCTCTTCTCCAATTTTGGAGTCAACTTCCTATGATTTTTACTAAAGTCACCCAAAAAGAACCTATTACAGGAACTACCCTTATATTTACAGATGGATCAAAAAATGGTACAGGTGCTATTACTATAGATAATGTTATAGAAGCATTGTTGTTTCATACTCTATCTGCACAACAAATGGAACTATTAGTAGCTATAGAAATATTCAAAACCCACTATGACCCTTTTAACCTATTATCTGATAGCAAATACGTTGTTAATGCTCTTCAAAATTTAGAATTAACTGGTCTGAATTCCCTCACCTCCACTATTAATAAATATTTGCAAAGTTTACAAAAACTTATTTGGGACAGAAAAAATCCTTTTTGGGGGGGCATGTTCAGGCTCATACTGGCCTTCCAGGTCCTTTAAGTTTACAAAATGATTTAACACACATGGCCACCAGAGACCCACTCATCTTTAATACACTTGAAAATGCAAAAATTTTTCATTCCAAATTTTACATAAATGTTTCCACTCTACGCACACTCTATAAAATTACTAAGTCTACAGCTTGGGACATAGTCAAGTCTTGTGCTAAATGTGTTACATTTATTCCTAACCCCTCGTTAGGAGTAAATCCAAAAGGGCCTCAGCCCAATCATATTTGGCAAATGGATGTAACTCATTATTCAGAATTTGGAAAACTACAATTCATTCATGTGTCTATTGATACCTTTTTAGGATTTATTATGGCCTCTGGGCTTACTGGAGAAAAAAAAAAGATGTAATAACACAGTGTTTACACTCTTTCTCCATCCTAGGAGTTCCCAAACAAATTAAAACAGATAATGATCCTGGATATATGTCCCAGGCCTTTAAACAATTTTTGTTCCACCTTTGATATTCAACATGTCACAGGAATTCCCTATAATCCTACTGGACAAAGCATTGTTGAGCATGCCCATTTAATGCTTAAAAACATGCTTTATAAACAAAAAGGGAGAATAGGGGCATCACACAGATCCCCAAAAGACAAATTGTCTCTTGTCTTGTTCATTTTAAATTTGTTAAATCTTGATCCTGAGGGTAGATTGGCTGCTGATCAGGACAATGGAAAGGCCCAGATCGGGTATTAATCTGGACCCGAGGGTCTGTGTTTTCCCATGGGATGCACAATTGCCGATTTGGGTGCCGGAGAGATTGGTCAAGGCCTCAAGAGAGATCCAAAAACAGGAAGAAGATGAGGAGACTTCTCCCACTGATGGTGCTGGTGAATTCTCACCAAATTTATGGAGGAGAACCATGTGAACTATGGGGGATAGTAGATGTGGCCCTATCTACCACTTACCAACTCCTCTATTCTATATCCTCCTATTTTTACATTTGGCCACATTTCTGCAGTCTGCTGTTCTACAGAGTAAATAATGTTTTAAATTTTGTTCAGGGGAGTTCTCTTGTGTGTTGTATCTGTCCTGTGCCTATACAAAATGCATATACATCGGCGCAGCAAAACAGCCATTATTCGCCAAGCTCTCATTGCAATTCATGATGGCCCATCCCCCCAAGTCTGGTTTATTATGCTGGACAGGTAGCCAATGATGGGTAAGATTCATGGGGAGCTCATACCAACCTAAGACAGGAAATGAGGGCTAGAGCCTCATTGTCCAATGATGGGTAAGGATGTTGCTCTGCCGTGGACAACCTAAGACAGGCACAGTTCCTTTTATAAACAGAAAGGGGGAGTTGTGGTGGGCGGAACCCAGGACCCAGGATTATGCCACATGCATCCAAAGGTGGTGAATGGATGAGAGCAAACAGCATTCTGAATATGCATGGAGAAAGGCAGAAAGCATTTACAATTGGATGTATGCTAATCAGTTCAGCTGCCTAGCACGTGGACAGATATAATTTGTATGTATGCTCCAGAGAGTGACTGACCTTTAAAAGGAGTGGATGGACATATCTGGTTACAATTGCTTATGCATGAGATTGCTTATATATTTAGGGTGTTATTTGAATTAAAAGGAAGCTGCTTCATGAACTTCTAAAGAGTACGTGTCTTCTGTCCCACTGGTCAGGCTGAAAGTGCAAGAAGCAGCTTTCTGTAAGCGGAGCCACTTGTAGCCACTGGGCAAAGAATCCGCGGTCTTTCATAAGAGTGGTGCGAGCCCCTTTAAGTAGCCCGTCGGCAAACAATAGCAGTTTTCAACAATAAGCCAATAGAGGAAATCTACAATATCACAGAGTCCCACTGATATCTAACCAATATGAGAAAACAAGGGAAGAAAATATCCCCCAAAAAAACCTAGATAATATATTAATAAATGCCTCATCCAGCGAGTACAATGAAGACTCGGCTCTCAAATGAAGTTTTAAGGTCTTTATTTTTATGGGAGAGCTTCTGAGCCGAGTGCCTGGTTCTTCCTCCTCCTCCACCACCGCCATCTTCTTTTTCTTCTCTTGCCGCACAGCTCTCTCTCTCCTTCTTCTCTTGTCATGCAGTTTTCTCTCTCCTTTTCTCTCGTGCAGCTGTCACTTCTCTCTTCTTCCTCTCTCGTCGCGCCGCGGCCGCCTCTCCTCTTTTCTCGTCCCATAGATGCTGCCTGCCCTCCTTGCCTTGCTTGCTCTGCCTTGCTTGCTCTGCCTTGCTTGCTTTCCCCACCTTGCAAAGTACGCAGCTTCATGGGATATATCAGCCAATCACCTTAATGGGTCAGGCGTTTGGCTCGTGGAGACTAAATGGTGGGTAATGAGGACATGTACTGATCACGAGCTAAGCATGGATGCGGAGGAGATCAGTCAGCCAATAGAAAGCACTTGCAGCTGGGCTTCTCAGCGCCATAGGGCGAGGCCAGCCACCACTGCGGGCCCTACAGGACAGCGGCCTCCAACAAATAAAACCCAATGAGAGCACAGCAGAAAAAATGTCAGAAAGGGAGTTCAGAATATACATAATTAAAATAATCAGGGAAGCAAATGAGGAGATGAAAGAGCAAATGCAGGCATTGAAGGAGGAGATGAAAGTGAAAATGCAGGCATTAAATGATTGCACCAATCAACAGTTAAAAGAGCAAATATGGGAAGCAAAAGATCATTTCTATAAAGAGTTAGAGATCCTGAAAAAAAAAAAAACAGAAATCCGTGAAATGAAGGAAACAATAAACCAACTTAAAAACTCAATAGAAAGCATAACCAATAGGATAGAACACCTGGAAGACAAAACATCAGACATTGAAGAAAAAATATTTAATATTGAAAACAAAGTTGACCAAACAAAGAAGATGGTAAGAAATCCTGAATAGAATCTACAAGAATTATGGGATATCATGAAAAGGCCAAATTTAAGAATGATTAGGATTGAGGAAGGTTTATGGAAACAAACCAAAGGAATGAGCAATCTATTCAATAAAATAATATCAGAAAATTTCCCAATCTGAAGAATGAAATGGAAAACCAAGTACAAGAGGCTTATAGGACTCCAAATATACAAAATTACAACAGACCCACATCAAGGCACATTATTATGAAACTACCTAATATACAAAATAAAGACAGAATGTTAAAGGCCATGAGAGAAAGGAATAAAATTACATTCAGGGGGAAACCAATAAGAATAGCAGCAGATTTTTCAATCCAGACCCTAAAAGCTAAAAGGGCCTGAAACAACATTTACCAAACCCTGAAAGAAAACGGGTGCCAAACAAGAATTTTATACCCAGCAAAACTTACATTCAGATTTAATGATAAAATAAGATCCTTCCATGATAAACAAAAGCTAAAGGAGTTTACAAAAAGAAAGCCAGCACTACAGAACATTCTCAGTAAAATATTCCATGAGGAAGAGATGAAAATCAATGATGCAAATCAGCAAAAGGAGGAACTAGCCTAAAGTAATAGAGAAATAAAGAGAAACCAAATCATGTCAAAAAACAAAAATGAGTCAAATGACTGGGAATACAAATCATATTACAATAATAAGCATGAATGTTAATGGCCTGAACTCTTCAATCAAAAGACATAGACTGGCAGATTGGATTAAAAAGAAAAATCTAACAATATGCTGCCTGCAAGAGAATCATCTCAAGAAAGAGATACCCATTACTAAAGGTGAAAGGATGGGAAAAAACATACCATGCACATGGACACAGCAAAAAAGCTGGAGTATTCATCCTCATTTCAGATAATGTGGACTTCAAGCCAAAACAAGTCAGAAGTGATAAAGAAGGACATTACATACTGCTTAAGAGAAGCATAAATCAGCAAGACATAACAATCATAAATATCTATGCCTGAACATTGGCTCATCCAGGTACATCAAACAAATCCTTCTCAATTCCAGAAATCAAATAGACCACAACATGATAATACTAGGTGATTTTAACACAACTCTCTCACCGCTGGATAGATCTTCCAAACAAATTTGAATAAAGAAACCATAGATCTCAATAACACAATCAACAATTTACACTTAACCAACTTATATAGAATATACCATCCAACAAAGAATGAATACATTTTCTTCTCAGCAGCACATGGATCCTTCTCTAAAATAGACCATGTTATATGCCACAAAGCTACTGTTAGCAAATACAAGAAGATAGAGTACTACCTTGTACTCTATCAGATCATAATGGATAGAAATTAAAAATAAATGACAGAATAAAAAACAGAAACTTCTCCAATACCTGGAGATTAAATAATTAACACTATTATATAATGAATGGATAACAGAAGACATCAGGAGGGAAATAAAAAAAATTCTTAAAAGTAAACAAGAAAAAAGACACAATATATCAAAATCTCTGGGACACTATGAAAGCACTACTTAGAGGAAGATTTATTTCATGGGGCATATTAAACAAAATAAGTAGAAATCAACAAATAAACAACTTAATACTACAGCTCAAAGCCCTAGAAAAAGAACAGCAGACTAACACCAAAAGTAGTAGAAGACAAGGAATAGTTAAAATCAGAGCCGAAATCAACAAAATTGAAACAAAAGAAACAATCAGAAAAATTAACAAAATAAATAGTTGGTTCCTTGAAAGAATAAATAAAATTGATAAACCCTTTGCCACACTAACAAAGAGAAAGAGGGAGAAAATTCAAATTACTAAAATTCAGAATTAACAAGGAAATATCACAGCAGACAAGAGTGAAACACAAAATATAGTTAGAAGCTATTTTGAAAATCTATACTCCAAAGAAACAGAAAGCCTCAAAGACATCAACAAGTTTCTAGAGACATATGAATTACCTAAACTGAACGAAGAGGACATACACAACTGAAGTAAATCAATTTCAAGCAATGAAATAGAAGAGGTCATCAAAAGCCTAAAAACAAAGAAAAGTCCGGGACCATCTGTGTTGTCAGCCAAGATCTACAAGACCTTTAACGAAGAGCTCATTCCAATACTTCTCAATGTATTCCATGAAATAGAAGAGGAGGGAACCCTCCCAAACTCATTGTTTGAAGCCAATATCCCCCTGATTCCTAAATCAGAGAGAGACGCATCGAGGAAAGAAAATTTCAGACCAATATCCTTAATGAACATTGACGCAAAAATTCTCAAGAAAATTTTAGCAAATCGCATACAAAAATATATTAAAAATATAGTGCACCATGATCAAGTGGGTTTTATCCCAGGGATGAAAGGTTGGTTCAACATCCAGAAATCGATAAATGTCATTCACCATATCAACATACTAAAAGTTAAAAATCACAGGATTATTTCAATAGATGCATCAAAAGCATTCAATAAAATACAGCATCCCTTCATGCTCAAAACACTAGAAAAAATAGGGATGGTGGGAACATTCCTTAACATTGTAAAGGCCATCTACACTAAGCCCATGGCCAATATCATTCTAAATGGTGAAAAACTGAAAGCATTCCCCCTAAAAACTGGAACAAGGCAGGGATGCCCTCTTTTACCACTTCTATTCAACATCATTCTTGAGACTCTACCCAGAGCAATTAGAAAAACAAAAGAAATTAAAGGGATACGAATTGGAAAAGAAGAATTCAAACTATCCCTGTTCGCTGATGACGTGATTATATATTTAGAGGAACCTGGAAACTCCACCAGAAAACTCTGAGAACTCATATGTGAATTCAGTAATGTAGCAGGTTACAAGATTATTGCTCACAAATTAATGCATTTTTATAATAAGTGATGAATCTTCAGAAATAGAAATTAGGAAAACTACCCCATTCACAAGAGCATCAAAAACAATAAAATACTTGGGAATCAATCTCACAAAAGAGGTGAAAGATCTCTCCAATGAGAACTACAGAGCACTAAAGAAAGAAATTAAAGAAATCCTTAGAAGATGGAAAGATCTTCCATGTTATGGGATAGGTAGAATTAATATTGTCAAAATGGCCATACTACCCAAAGTGCTATACAGATTAAATGCAAATCCAGTTAAAATCCCAATGATGTACCTGACAGAAATAGAGCAAGCAATTATGAAATTCGTCTAGAAGAATAAAAAACCCACAATAGCTAAAGCAATCCTCAGTAGAAAGAGCGAAACGGGGTATCGCAATACCAGATCTTCAACTCTATTACAAAGCAATAGTAACAAAAACGGGATGGTACTGGTACCAAAATAGACAGGTAGATCAGTGGTGCATAATGAGGACATGGACACAAACCCAGATAAATACAACTTTCTCATACTAGACAAAGGTGCCAAAAATATACAGTGGAGAAAAGATAGCCTCTTCAACAAATGGTTCTGGAAAAACTGGAAAAACGTAAGCAACAGAATGAAATTAAAACTTTAGCTCTCACCCTGCACAAAACTCAACTCAAAATGGATCAAGGACCACAGAATCAGACCAAAGACCCTGAAAATTATTGAAGAAAATGTAGGTCCAAACCTTCAATTTGTTGGCTTAGGATCAGACTTCCTTAACAGGACTCCCATAGCACAAGAAATAAAAGCTAGAATCAACCACTGGGATAGATTCAAACTAAAAAGCTTTCTCTCACCAAAGGAAACTATCAGTAATGTGAAGAGAAAGCCTACACAGTGGGAGAATATCTTTGCCACTCATACTTCAGATAGAGCACTAATTTCAAGAATCTATAAAGAACTCAAAAAACTCTACACCAAGAATACAAATAATCCAATCAACAAATGGGCTAAGGATATGAACAGGTACTTCACAGAAGAAGATGTACAAGCAATCAACAGATATATAAAAAAAAGTTCAGCATTTCTAGTAATAAGAGAAATGCAAATCAAAACTACCCTAAGATTTCATCTCACACCAATTAGGATGGTGATTATCAAGAACACAATCAACAATAGGTGTTGGCGAGGATGCGGGGAAAAGGTACACTCATACATTGCTGGTGGGGTTGCAAATTAGTGCAGCCACTCTGGAAAGCAGTATGGAGATTCCTCAGAAACCTTGGAATGGAACCACCATTTGACCCAGCTATCCCACTCCTTGGCCTATACCCAAAGGACTTAAAATCAGCATACTACAGAGATACAGCCACATCAATGTTCATAGCTGCTCAATTCACCATAGCCAGATTGTGGAACCAACCTAGATGCCCTTCAGTTGGTGAATGGTTAAAGAAACTGTGGCATATATATATACAGTGGAATATTATTCTGCCATGAAGAATGATAAAATTATGGCATTTGCAGGAAAATGGATGAAATTGGAGAATATCATGCTAAGTGAGATAAGCCAATCTTAAAAATGTAACAGATGAATGATCTTGCTGATAAGCAGATGAGGACATATAATGGGGGTTAGGAGGGGTTAGCATTAGGGTTAGGGTTAGCTTTAGGGTTAGGGATAAGGAGGGTCATAAGAATGGAGGAAGAAAGGACTGTATAGAGGGAAAAGAGTTGTGGGAGTGGTTGGGGGAAGGGAAAAATAACAGAATGAATCAAACAACATTGCCCTGTGTGAATTTATGTTTTTTAAATAAAAATTGAGTAATAAATTTCTTTCTTAAGAACTTAAAAAAAAGATCTGCTTAGTAATGTAAATGATAAGGAAAGAATGGATGGATAGAAACCAAAATATAGCTGGCATGATTATTCTGAAATTTATAAGCCATTTCAATATCAAAAAGCATGGTAAATGGATAGGAACAGACAATAATAAAAACCCTAATCATTAAGCATTCATAATAGGGTTACATGTAGACTGCAAGACACAACTGTTTTTAAATGACAGCTTTGAGAAGTGCATTGTGTGGGTTGGAATGGAGCTCATTCATAAAGCACTTTCTTATTATGCTGGAGACCCTGGGTTTGGTAATTCCCCCAAAAAGCTATCACATGGTATTAAATCATTTTTTTCCTCCTAATCAGGACAAACATAATTCAGAATTCATCTAAGTACAAATCTTTTATAAAAATTGATAGCCAAGAAAACTTTTGGCCAGAAAATCAAGTGACAAAATGTAATTTAAAATATTTTAAGCAGTGATGTGCATAACTATGATGATCACGCACATGTACCAAAATCGAGTTGGATACACTTTGTCAATGTGCTCAGAGTGTATACAGAATAAAATAATTATTCACTTTAGAATATCTAATTAAAACAACTTTTGTGAATAAAATATCCCGTGATATAATATATGGAAAGGAGATAAATAGCCATAAGAACCACAGAAGTCATCATCAATTGTTCCTCCCTGAGACACAAAGTTTAGCTGGGTACCATGTCCTGTCTATCTTCTCTCAGCATTACCTCTAGGGTCTATGTTCTACTTTCTTTTTCCATATGGTGGCCACCCAGTACCTAATTTGGAATAAATTTCTAATTCATCTACATTTCTCTTGTCTCTCTCTCCCTATAGTTCATTGTCTCTACTGTTCCTGAAGCTATTATTTGAAAAAAATATGTGATCATGTCAGCCCTTGTTTAAATAAACACTTTTTATTACGTAGGAGGTTCAGACTCCTTGAATGGATAGCTCATGCTTTTTATATTCTGGTTCATTCTATCCCTTCAAATCCTTTTTTTAAATAAATTATTACATATCGACCCTTTTTATCTGTTACAATTTTCCTAACATAACATTCACATTCCTATCTCTGAGTTTATTGCATGAAATTTCCTCTGCTTAGAATGCTCTTCATTCATAGACTCATTTTCAAATTGACAAATTCTTACCCATCTTTCAAGGACCATCTCAAGTGCTTCCTTCTCTGAAGACTTATGATTTGCAGACCACTTACTTTTTGCCCATTTTATTTATTACAACACTTTATATGTATCCCTAGTAGAGGACTCTAGTCATCCAAAAGACATAATATGCAATGATGTCAAAGATCATAGTGCACCAGGAAATGCTGTGCTTTCAATAACAAGTGTTAGGACAATTACTACATTCTAGAAGATGTTTGCAAAACATAAAGCTGACAAAGTTTCTTTATGTGGAATGTAAGGACTCCCTATAAATCAATGAGAAAAAGTTACAAAAACTGGTAGGAAATAGACAACAGACTTGGGCAATTAATCTAACTGGCAAAGTGAAAGTAGATAATAAAGGCTGGCAAACTAAAACCTAAAAACATGCATGTTCTACAATAAGAAAGTTAGATAAAATAGACAAATAATCAAATTACTAAATCTGCTTCCACTTCTGGGCATTGCCATGATGGAACCAATGCTTCCTCCAATAAAACTGTGGGGTCTCTGCAATGGGCATTTCTTGAAAGACCCTGTGTACTGGTGGAGGAAGGAATGAGTGCTGTGAGATTGTGGAGGCCTGTCAGTCTTCACCATGGGCTCTGTAGTTCACAGTATTTGAAAATTGTTCCATCACCTGCCCAAGATTCAGGATCACATGGGAAGGATTGAGAAAGCAAAGCAGAAAACTAAAGTTGTAACAGACGTCACTACATATAAACTCATGTCTAGGACTATTCATGCAAACCAGTAGAGTTAAAATAATCTCTATGAAAAATACTTATAAAAATATTTTAATTTAGCTAATATCTATCACTCTCTCATATAATAAAATTTAGATCATCACAAAATTAATATAATGATTTTATTCATTTGCTAACTTTAACTATCTCAAGATTGTTTACATCCATTCCTTCATGAATTCACTACCTAGCCTGTACCATATGATTAAGCATCCAATAGAATATAAAAGATATAATCCTTGCCTAAATGAACTTATATTTCTATTGAGAGACATCCAGAAAATTGTGTCAATTAGTGAATTAAACAAAAGTACTTAAGTATCATTTATAGAGAATATGAAATTATTATCCCAAATTTAATATTTTAATATAAAGAATCTTTAAATAATCATGGGTCTATTACCAAGCAGAAACATTCCTAAAACATAATATTTCAAAGTTATTTAGGCGAGGTGCAGTGGTCCATCCCTATAATCCCAGTGATTCAAGAGGCGGAGGCAAAAGGATCGCAAGTTCAAAGCCAACCACAGCAACCTAATCAGTCTCTAAGTAACTCAGCAAGACCCTCCCTTAAAATAAAATATAAAAAAGGCTGAGGATGTGTGTCAGTGTATAAGTGCCCCTGGGTTCAATCCCTGGTACCAAAAATAAGATATTTAGTTATAAATGGCAAATAATATTAACAAGACTTTGTAAAACTGTTTCAAAGTTTTTGAGTATAACCCTAGAAACAGAATTGCTGCTTCATACATTAATTTTATATTTAGATATTAGGGGAAATGATATGAATTAATTTTTGAAAATTTTTTGAAAATTAAATATTTAAAAATCTTATGGGCTCCAAATTCTCTATTCTTGCAGGTGCTTTAGAAAAAATTCTACATTTCTCTTTAGTTAAAATAATTTTATGCTAACAGCAACAAACAAACTACATAAGAATGTGATGGAAGCAATTATCAGGCATTTATCAAAAATATGCAGAATTTCTCTCAAAGTTATTAATGAAAACATGGGAATATGCAATATCAGATTGTGGTAGTCCTTGCTACCTGCAGTCTCTTCAATGTCTATTATGATGCCCTCAAGTATTTTATCAAGTAAGTCTGATGAAGAAGATATTCAACAGTTTCTATTTTTTCTTCTTTACTACCTGTCAAAGTTACTATTGTAAAAGGGAATGTTATTAAAGGAAACAATATATACTACTTGAAAACAATTAGATATTGTAAGCATTTCACCAGGTTATAAACTAAGCTTTAATAAATAATATTAAAATATTTCAGAAAATTTGCAGTCTAAAATAGTAGCCAGTTCTCAAAAGAGTAGGTTCATTTTCTTTGATTTATAACATTTTTTAAAAAGAGGTATGTCTTGTAGTCAAATACTCATTACGAATATGTCCTGTGGTTTAGGTTGTGGCTCAGTGGTAGACCACTTGCCTTCCATGTGTGAGGCACTGGGTTCAATTCTCAGAACTACACATAAATTAATGTATAAAATAATGGTTGATCAGTAACTGATATTTTAAAAAGAATATGTCCTAGCCAAATGTTGTGGTACATGTTTACAATCCCAGAGGCTTGGAGGCTGGGTCAGAAGGATTGTAAACTCAAAGCTTGCCTCAGTTACTTAGTCAGGTCCTGAGAAACTTAGCGAGACCCTTTCTCAAAATAAAAATAAGTAAAAAGGACTGGGGATGTTGCTCAGTGTTTAAATACCCTTAGCCTCAATCTCTAGTACCAAAAAAAAAAAAAAAAAAAGAAAAAAGAAAAGAAAAGAGAAAAAAATAGTGTCCTAGTCCAGTAAAGTGACTCATGCTACCTGGTCAATTGAAGTAGGAGAATCACCAAACCAAAAGCCAGCATTTTACCAAGACTGTTTCAAAATGAAAACTAAAAAGAACTAGGTATATAGCCCAATGGCAGAGTAGACCTTGGTTCAATTCCCGGTACCACCCCTCCCTTCACAGAAAAACATAACCCATAAACCACCCATGAAGATGCATAGGGAACATATTTTATTTCTAAATATCACTGGCAAACATAATGGCAAGGCTCTTCTATCTGAAAAGTGAACACACTGAGCTGGTCATGCTAACAAGGATCAGTAGTTCAAAAGTAGCCTTAGCTATGTAGCAAGGTCCTAACAGTAAAGCAAGAAAATAAGCAAATTACTAAGGCCCCATCTCAAAGTGTTAAAAAGTTTAGAGATGTGATTCAGTGGTGAAACACAACTGGGATCAATCACTGGTATCAAAAACAAATAAAAAATGGCCCTGAACACACTGGAATTAAGTAATACCAAGAATTCAATGGAATTCTGACAGAAAATTAGAATTTTCTTTCAGGTATCTAGCAGATATTATCTTTCAAAAAAATAGAAGATTATGAAGTAAATTTTGGGATTTGATACAAAGGCAACACTTCCCCTCCTCTATGTAACTATACCCAAATAATTATTTTAAGTTACTACTAGACCATCTCTCCTGTCCCAAATAGACTACAAAACAGCAGCTCCCAAAGAAGCCTCAGCAGAAGCAAAGAGGTCTGGGAAAATAGACACACTGCTATAGACATTGAAGAAAAGAAAATTAGGCTGTAAAGTATTCATTCTGCCAAAAGATGGGTATTCTTAGGTGAATATACAGAATGAAAGGGCAATAACTACTTCCTGCATTTGTAGTGTATGATGAGCCTGAATATATGTTGTAGACATTGAGCGTTGACCATAAACAATGGCGAGTTATATAGTGTCTCTTCTCCAAAGTTTTTTTTTCCAGCATGAACAACCTCCAGCTTTTCTTGCCCCAAAAACGTCCTTACTCTCCCCTTTTGAATATTCAGCTTGGAAGCTTTGCCCCATTCCACATTCAGCATGGTCTTTGTTCAAACCTGGTGTTATGCCCTGTGTATCTGTGCTCACCATGCCATCACCAGGCTGTTATTTCATTCTTTGGCTTGTAGTCTGCTCCATCTCAAGGATGGTTAGAGGACTCCTGGCAATATCCCACAGACCCTTGTGACAGAGAGGCATTTGTCTGGTCAAGAAGACAAACCATTGTGTGAATACAGATTGACCAGACTTTTCTGCATCTTGAGGAGATTTGATGTGCCCCTGGAGAAATCCCAGTAGGTAAGTATCTGGGTACAGTATACTCTTAATGCAGCAGCCAAGGAGGAGGGGCCTCACAGTTGGAGTAAGCACACAATTCTCCTTGCTTGTTAGGTTCCTCCTGACCTCCGTCCAACATGCTGAGAGAATGATTCCCTGCTCTCTTTGTGAGCAACTAGAGGAGCCCCACACGTTCACGTGGAACACGGACATCCCACATAACAGCTGTCTCCTTTCCAAACTTTGTAGGTTAGGAAGGGAAACCTGACAGATGGAATGTGATGTGTCCCAATTCAATGATCACTTAAGCCAGGGCACTGCTTTTCATGCTGTACTGGGCTGAGCACTCACTACCCATTACTCTGTGTGACTGCTAGGCCTCTAGGCTAGTTTCCTGCCTCTGAAGAAGACCCAGATTTTCCCAGTCCTGGAGGAGTGTGGTAAGAGAGCAAATCCACTGGTGCTGATGCTAAGCTTGTTGAGATACATCTTCTCAGGCACCCCTGGGTCCCAGCTTGTTACACTGGAACTTGTGAGGGCTTATGGACTACAGCAGGAGCCAGGTGAGCGGGCTCACAGAATAAATGGTGCGGGCCATTGAAACGGCGCCACCTAGCAGGCTCAGGTGAAAGGGTGAGCAGTCAGGCTTCAATGGGAACCCTTGACTAGACTGGATATGGAGAGATTTATCGCCCACGGGGCTGCATAGTGCTTACAGCCTGGTTTCTACCTCACCAGGCAACAAGAATGGTATTACTTCTTTAAAAACGCAGGACCTTCGCAGCTGTTTCCTTTGTCTATCCTCTTACCCTCACAGCTGAGCCAGTGCTTGTCTTGAATGTTGGCTTGAGCAGCTAGAAGCAGAATGGTCCCTGGATGTCATGAGAATATGATGCCACTGTGTTCCCAGGCCGCTGCTCTGTGACCTCAGGTGGAATCTTTGTTGCAGGCCATGTCACGTGTGTCACTCCTCAAAGTTCATATTGCCCAAGGCTTCACAAACCCTCTGGGGAGTGCAACAATGTGCCTTCTCCTACTGGAGCCTAGAAACCCCGTGCCATGCACAACCTAGCTGCCCAATGCCTGCTTCCTCCCCTTTGATTAGAGGAGATCTCCCATGTATGGTTCTCATGTCACAGGAGAACTGGTAAGCAATTGATGCATTTTACTGAGTGGAATTGAATGCACCTGAATGAATGAAGGAAAAAGGATCTGACTTTCTGCCACTTATCTCTCTGCAATGAATCTTTGGTCAACAAAGATTCTTTAAAAATGCAGGACTTTGCCAGCTGCTCCCTTCGTCTATCCTCTTACCCTCACAGCTGAGCCGGTGCTTGTCTTGAATGTTGGCTTGAAGGGGCTAGGTACAGCATGGTCTCTGATTGTCATGGGAAATGATACGCCACTGTGTTCTCAGGCCACTCCTCTGTGATCTCAGGTGGAATCTGCAGTGCAGGCCATGTCATATAAACCACTCATCAAAGTTCATAATGCCCAAGACTTCATAACCCTCTGGGGAGTGCAAATATGTGCCTTCTCCTACCAGAGCCTAGAAGCCCCACACCCTTCACAACCTAGATGCCCAATGCCTGCTCCCTCCCCTTTGATTAGAGGAGATCTACCATGAATGGTTCCATGTCACAGGAGAACTGGTAAGTAATTGATGCATTTCTCTGAGTGGAATTGAATGCACCTGAATGAATGAAGTAAAAATGATCTGACTTTCTGCCACTTATCTCTCTGTAATGAATCTTGAGAGGAATAACTGAAATCATAATGAGCAGAAGATATAAATTGGACGAGGAATGTTTTCTTTTTGACACCACGTTTCGCTTCTGGGACCCCAGACCACATGAGGCATCACCACTCGCATTTGCCTGTTTACATCCCCAACAGCATCTGGCTAAATTACTGAAGCACACTCTCACTGATGGAAAAAGGCATAACACAGGAGGAACCACTTCCTCTTCCTCACCCTTTCCTGAGAGGATGGGTAAGATCCATCTCCTGAACTGGCTTGTCCATTATCCACACCTCTCTGCTGTTTAGAATTTTTCAAAAAAAAAAAATTGACAAAAGGAAAATTAAGAAAAAAATAGGATCGAGGAAAGTGTCAGTAGATTGGGAATATAATGGCTAGGTATGCATGTGTAAATGATTCCCCAAATCTACATTCATAGTCACCAATTGAGCACATTCTCAATCCCAAATAGTCCTGCCTCTGCCCCTTCTCCTGGCATCCTTGGATCCTTAATAAAAATTTTCTGCTCTGGCATCAGCTACATCCATTTCCCTCCTTAATTGAAAAGGGAAAATATCTTTCCCTCTGGACACACTGCTATTCTAGGGTATTGACATACAAAAAAGTTCCTTACTGGATTTTTGTGAACAAGAGAATTAAGAATTCCTTAGGCATTGTTTGGCTTGGTCATGATTGCTTGCCTGAATACATTTGCACAAAGTAGGAGCATAAGTGATCAAGTGTTGTAACTCAGAGGCCGGTCCTGTGCTGGTGATATAGCCCATCATGTAGAGTGCCTGCCTCTCAAACACCAGACCCGGGTTCTATTTCCCAGCCTTGGTAGATTGCAGAAGTTCCAAACAAACAAGAGAAATCAATTCAGAATCCTCTCCTGTCTTTCTTTTCTCTCCTCCACTCCTCACAAAATGAATCAACAATGGAAAACAGCACCCATTTCGCATGCAACCCATTTCCAGTGCCACCCTTCAGGTTGCAAATCTGCTTCAAGGGAGCCATCACGCCCACTCACCTGCATTTCTTCAGATTACTACTTCCATGACCTCACTCCATGCTCCTTAGGATAGAGATTAAATGTCTCTCATGAGGATTCTTATGCGAGTCATTCTTCATAACCTTCTTTGACTGCATATTGTTCACCAGGTTTTGGTAGCAGGAAATTCAAAACGACATCAACATTTGTACCTGAAACTATCCAGGCATCTTGGAAACACTCCCATTTTCTCTGCCAATGAAGGGGACTTCCACACCTGAGCACTTTCCACGTGAACCTCAATGTCAACTGGAAAACCAAGAGGTGAACACAAAAGGCCACTGCACTTGTTCCTGGACTTTCTCTGACAGTCGGCTTTCTGGGGCTTGCATGTGGCATTGTGATGGACAAAGATAGGATTTGGGGCTGAATCGAAGTTAGCCTCTATGGAGAGCATTCAGGAGGGTCACAGGAGCTTCACAATCCACTCAACCAATATTGTTGGAGCTCCAGTTTCAAGAGAAATGGAGCACTTTTTTAGACACTTGTTAAAATGGATGGACCCCCTCAAGAGATGCAGTGTAGAATTGGGTGAAGCATAACAACAACTCGGGTTGCGAGTTGCTCTCATGTTCACCGGGGATCTGGGAATTAATGCATTGTGCTTTGGATGGTAAGGAATGACACAAGAACCATTGTATGCTAGAACTCACACCAGAAGAAGAAAATAAGAGACATTAGGCATATGGCACTTGGCGGTGGATAGAAACATGTCAAGAAAGAAAATGGATTTTACAATTTGCAAATGCTTGAGGAATGCTTTTCCTTTTCAGTAATTGAATTATAATGTTGGCTATTATGGAACCACTTCGGTTTTGATATTCAGGTTTTGCCGAAGTAGGGTTCTCAAACTTGAATATTCATAGAACTATTGGGGATTAAATTTCTGAGATTGTGGTGCACTCTTCATTTGGAGAACCGGGATTAGAGTTGCATATCCCAGGATCAATTGGTTTAAATTGTAGATCATGGGGTAGGTGCTGTGATGTTAGGAAAGTCTTTGCTTATGGATCTTGTGCCACAAAAAATAGGAATCAGAATACGTATATGTGACTGTCCCTTGGGAGCTACAGAAAAGAGACAGGAATTTGCAAGGGCATTGATGTACTTTCAAAAGAAATTAGGGCTGGTGTTCATGGTAGCATACAGAATGAAAGAGCAAAAACTATTTCCTGCATTTGTAGTGTATGATGAGTCTGAATATATGTCGCAGAGTGTGTGGGATGACCATGAACAATGGCGAGTTTCGTAGTGTCTCTTCTCCAAAGTTTTTTGCCAGCATGAACAACCTCCAGCTTTTCTTGCCCCCAAAACGTCCTTACTCTCCCCTTTTGAATATTCAGGTTGGAAGTTTTGCCCCATTCCATGTTCATTATGGTCTTTTTTCAAACCTGGTGTTATGCCCTGTGAAACTGTGCTCCTCATTCCATAACCAGGCTGTTATTTCATTCGCAGGCTTGTAGTTTGCTCCCTCCTGGGGATGGTTAGAGGAATCCTGGCAATATCTCACAGGCCCTTGCGACAGAGGGGCATTTGTCTGGTCAAGAAGACGAACCATTGTGTGAATACAGATTGGTCAGACTTTTCTGCATCTTGAGGAGATTTGATGTGCCCCTGAAGAAATCCCAGCAGTTAAGTGTCTGGGTACAGCCTAGTCTTAATGCAGCAGCCAAGTAGGAGGGGCCTCGCAGTTGGGAGTGAGCACACAACTCTCCTTGCTTGTTAGGTTCGTCCTGTCCTCTGTCCAACATGCTGAGTAAAGATTCCCTCCTGTCTTTGTGAGCCACCAGAGGAGCCACACACATTCACATGGAACATGGACATTCCACGTAACAGCTGTTTCCTTTCCAGACTTTGTAGTTTAGGAGGGGAAACCGGACAGATGGAATGTGATGTGTTCCAATTCAATGATCACTTAAGCCAGGGCGCTGCTGTTCATGCTGTACTGAGCTGTGCACTCACCACTCATTACTCTGTGTCACTGCCAAGCCTCTAGGCTAGTTTCCTGCCTCTGAAGAAGACCCAGGTTTTCCCAGTTCTGGAGGAGTGTGGTCAGAGAGCAAATCCACTGGTGCCAGTGCAAATCTTGTTGAGCTATGTCCTCTCAGGCACCCCTGGGTCCCAGCTTGTTACACTGGAACTTGTGGGGGCTTATGGCCTGCAGTTGGAGCCAGGTGAGCGGGCTCTCAGCATGAATGGTGCGGTCCATGGAGCAGGGAACCACCTAGTAGACCTGGGTGGAAGTGAGAGCTGTCATGCTTCAGTGGGAACCTTTGACTTACCTGGACATGGAGGGATTTATCGCCCACAGGGCTATATGCCTCTTAAAGCCTGGTTTCTCATTGAACAGGCAACAAGGATAGTATTACTTCTTTAAAAACGGAGAACCCTGGTAGCCGCTCCCTTTGTCTATCCTCTTACCCTCACAGCTGAGCCGGTGCTTGTCTTGAATGTTGGCTTGAATAGGCTAGGAGCAGAATGGTCTCTGGTTGTCATGGGAACTGTGACACCACTGTGTTCTCAGGCCACTCCTCTGTGACCTCAGGTGGAATCTCTGGTTCAGGCCATGTCATATAAACCACTCGTCAAAGTTCATATTGTCCAAGGCTTCACAAACCCTTTTGGGAATGCAACCAATTGCCTTCTCCTACCGGATTCTAGAAGCCCTGCACCCTTCACAACCTAGATGCCCAATGCCTGCTCCCTCCCCTTTGATTAGAGGAGATCTACCATGAATGGTTCCATGTCACAGGAGAACAGGTAAGCAATTGATGCATTTTTCTGAGTGGTATTGAATGCACCTGAATGAATGAAGGATCAAGGATCTGACTTTCTGCCACCTATCTCTCTGTAATGAATCTTGAGAGGAATAACTGAAATCATAATCAGCAGAAGATTGAAATTGGATGATGAATGTTTTCTTTTTGACACCACGTTTTGCTTCTGGGACCCCACACCCCATGAGGCATCACCTCTTGCTTTTGCCTGTTTATATCCCAACAGCATCTGGCTAAATTACTGAAGCACAATCTCACTAATGGAAACAGGCATAACACAGGAGGAACCAGTTCCTCTGCCTCACCCTTTCCTGAGAGGATGGGCAAGATCCATCACCTGAACTGGCTTATCTGTTATGCAAGGTTCTCTTCAGTTTAGAATTTTTCCAAAAAAAAAAAAATGACAAAGAAAAAATAAGAAAAAAATAGGGTTGAGGAAAGTGTCAGTAGTTTGCGAATATAATGGCTAGGTGTGCATGTGTGAATGATCCCTAAAATCTACATTCATAGTTACCAACTCAGCATATTCTTAATCCCATATATTCCTGCCTCTATCCCTGTTCCTGGTGTCCTTGGATCCGTGATAAAAATTTTCTGCTCAGGCATCTCCTACATCCATTTTCCTCCTCAAGTGAAGAGGGAAAATATCTTTCCCTCAGGACACACTGCTAGTCTTGGTTATTGACATGCAAAAAAATTTCCTTGCTGGATTTTTGTGAAAAAGTGAATTAAGAATTCCTTAGGCATTGTTTGGCTTGGTCATGATTGCTTGCCTGCATACATTTACAATTTAGAACTGTAGGTGATCAAGTGTTGTAACTCAGAGGCTGGTATGTGCTGGGGATATAGCCCATCATTTAGAGTGCCTGCCCCTCAAGCTGGAGACCTGTGTTCAAGTCCACAGCAGCACTGGTAGATTGTAGAAATTCCAAACAAACAAAATAAACCAATTCAGAATCCTCTCCCCTCTTTCTTTTCTCTTCTCCACTCCTCACAAAATGAATCAACACTGGAAAACAGCACCCGTTTTACATACAACCCATTTTCACCGACACATTTCAGTTTGCAATTGTAAAGACTCAAACTGATCGACCCTCACTTATTTGAAGCCTTAAGTGTATTTACTATGCAATAAAATAAATAAATAGCAAAAGCAACAATGTTGATTGTATTATCTCTTGGAAAATCAGAATTTCTTTTCTCTCTTTTTTGTTTCTTTCTTTCTTTTTTTTTTGGTACTGGAGATTTAACCCAGGGCCACTTTACAAGTAAGCTATTATTTTGAGTCAGTGTCTTGCTAAATTGTTTAAGTGTTCGCTATCTTGCTGAGGTTGTTATTGAATTTGCAATCATTCTGTTTCTGTCTCCCAAACCACTGGGATTGCAGGCATGCATCAATGCATCTGGCAGTAATCAGAATTTCCTTGTGACCTGTGAGAAGATAAAATTTTCTTTGATTCCTTTAAATAAGTTAGAGGCAAAATTTAAAACACTCAGTATTCCCAGACAAAAGTGGATTTTTGATGTTGCTTGACATTCCTTTTGCATTTCAGATACTCATGAATGTTTCTGTTGTAGCCATTCATTTTGTGATTATGTCAAAGAGCAGTAAATGCAGTTTGACAAACAGAGGAGGGTTGGGGAAAATTAAGAGGAAAATAACAACATAAACTCTTTAAAAATACTATAATCTTTGGAAGCTTATGTAAATAACTTGTCATTTTTTGTTTAAACATAGTTGGCCTACTCATTTCCTTTTTAAGGAAGAAAAGACAAATAGGAATGTACACCTCAAACAAAAATTAAAATACTAATAGGGTAGAAGTATACAAATTGCCAAAGAAAAATTCACCATTTAAAAAGTAAATTATTAATCTATTACTGAGTAATTACCTGAAATACTCATACTTACAAAATTTATGAAATTTTCCAAAAATTAATCTATTGAAATAATTTGTGAAAAATTAAAAATGCTATTTTGGAAAACTGCATGGGTTTTTGAAAACTAAGTTCTATCAAACTATTCTGAGAGTAACAAAAATTACAAAGCTAATCTACAAAGTTTTTTCTTCTAGTAGAAACTATTTACTCAAAACAAAAAGAACAATTAATTTTGTTTTACTCTCAAGTTTCTTAATCAGATTGCCCAAAATTATATAAGTAAATAACTACCAAGTAAATTACTAAGCACATAATAAATGCAGTCATGGCAGCAAGCATATAAAGGGACCCCATTTCAGAGGTGGATTTTAAATTATTGGATCTTGGAACACATTTTAAGTTTTTAAAAATCATTAATGATCCCAAGTATTTTTACTTATATAGATTACTGCTGATATTTGCCATAAAATATGAGAAAAATTGAAACATTTAATTATGCATTAAAATACCTCTCATGTTAGCATGAATAACATTTTTATGAAATTTTTCCAAAAAATTAGTTACAAATGGTCTTTTTTAACATTTTAATAAATTGTTTAGAGTTTATTTTGCTAGAAGACAGCTATATTCTGTATTTGCATTTGCTCTCTCTCTGTTGTTATATGTTATATGTTGTTATATGCTTTACTCCATATCACAACATATCATAATATATATAGCTGTATGAAGAAAATCAAATCTCACTGATATGAAGTTGTAAGAGAGGAGAACTATTTTAAAGTATTTTCTAATTACTGTAGGTAGTATTCTTTGATACTTTAGAATTAGATTAAGTTCTTTCTTCAAGGATATATGATAACAAATTATATCCATAAACTATTCATAATTTTGTTAAAATTTTCTGGTCACTCTTGCACTTTAAATGAATCTTTTACCATGCATGATTCTATAATATAAGGTGCTGATAACTGGAAAAATATTTATTCTTGAGTTATAGGTTGAAATTTTTATATTTATTCAAAATTTTAAAGAAACCTCTATTTGTTAATATCACAACTGACCTCATCAGAAAAGTTTCTAAGTAGTGGGAACATATTAAGCTTAAAGCATCAGATACAAAAATTCAAAATCTAAGTTGTATTTGTAAACCTGAATTTTAGTATTGGCAAGAAATACCTGTAAATGATTTCCTTGAAGTGACAAAATTAATGCATTAATTTCAAGAAAAATCTGCGAAATATCTGTCTGAATAACCACAGTTTGTTGGTCAATTTTATTTAAAAAAAAATGATGTTCCTTGAAAAAAAAAAGGGGGGGGGGGCTAGTTCAGCTTGTAGCCATTTAATCACCCAAAAACTTTTCCTTGAGATAACTAGAGTATTTGTGTGCAGTCCGTGCATTTTTATATAATTCCCATTTCATCATACATATACAATACAAAAATACTAGTCATTTACTCAAGGATGGAAATTCAATTAAATTAATGCATTTTACTGCTTGGAAAAATATTTTAAGTGTAACTGATACTTTTTCTCTAAGAATTTGCAGTGGTAATGAATACCATGATATACTTTGAAGGCACTGACTGAATGCATACAAGGAAACAGCAGTTTTATCCTTATTGCTTCTGGATCAAAAGTGCAAATATTAACACAGGGAAAAAAGAAAATAACATTTAGTGCACTTCTGAAAATATATTTTTACCTCTGGACACTCCCTGAAAGGTTATCCAAAACATGGGGTCCATGGTCCACACATGGGAACCCACACCTTTTAGTATTTGCTGCTAACAACCAATGTAAACCACCCACAAAATTCTGTCAATTATTTTTCAGTGGGCTCAGAGAAAATTTCCAAACTCACATGAAAGTGATAACACATTGTGACAATGGTTTTTCTTTTATACCTAACCACATGGAGGAATTTATAAATATTTAATTATTCCATCCCAAAATCTGCTAGCGTCAAATCCCCTTTTTCATTAATGAGAAGGTTCTGTGGTTTCAAGTCTTGATGCAACACCATTCTTCTGTGGCAATAATTAACCCATGTAGAATTTGGTATAGAAACAGCTACAAAAGCAAATAATTAAAAATTAGTCTTACAGATATCAAGAGATACTTTGGTATTAGCATAATAGGTTAGTAGAAAAGCAACTGGCCTAGAAGAGTAAAAGAAAAAAAAAGAAATTACAACATTTTAAGGACAATGTCTTTTCCATTTTGAGCTGTTTTCTCAATTTTAGTTTATTGTTCAATTTGAAGCATCTATCATTTGTGTCAACAGTGTCTATAAAAATAAATATTATAAATATAACAAAATTTTGTTTTCATAGTAATAGTTCATTTGTTAGAGAAACCAGCTTAAACAGATGTATCCTCTATACTACTAAAGCTTACAGATTGATCATAAAATTCCAGTATGTCCAACAAACACAGGCAATTACTCTCTTATAAAACAATCTGATCTGGGTCAGTACCTTTAAATGTGGCATTGGACTTGGTGGCTTTATCGAAAGTCTCAAGTATCAGAGAGAATGGGGCTGCATAACCTGGCAAATTACCAGTTATAAAAATAGCTCAATCAGCTTTTAACACCTACCTCCTGGATACTTTAATTTTAGCAACTCCTACTCAGTTTCAAAATAAGCTGTGATTCAAAATGGGGTAATGCACTCTAGTTCTCTGAAAAAAGCAATTCCTACAAGACTAATGGTAGAATTATTTAGTGTATTGTGGTAAAAAGAGAGATTTGGAACACATCTTGATTTTCTGGGGTTACCAAAAAGAATTTAAATTTCTGAAGACTCAAGAAATAACTTCAGTTTACTTGTAGATGAAAATTGATATCTGAATACCAAGAATAAGCCAAGGCAGCAGGTGATTAATGGAAGGAATGCCTCTGGTGATTTTTTTGGAGTGGTGTAGAAGTGATTAAACTCAGGAGCAGTCTACATCAGAGCTATGCCCCATATTCTTTTGCATTTTAATTCTGAGACAGGGTCCCATTAAATTGCTCAAGCTGGCCTCCAGTTTGTGATCCACCTACCTCAGTTTCCCAAGTAGCTGGGTGTTTGGCTTGCACCACCATGTCTGGTCTGAATGAATTATAAACTCTGAAGTCTTCAGACTCCACCTATTTACTTATGTTTTGAAAACTCTAAAGTTACTATTTTAATATACTCCTGTTGTGTTGCATTGGGGTTTTAGTGGTGAACACAGCTACCTTTCAGTATATTCCTGTTAAATTTTACATTTGGAGAATATTAAATGCAATTTTAACAAACAAAAAATATTTTCCAACTATTTAGACCTAACTTAAAAGACTTCTCAAACCTCTGTAAAATTATGATAACTAAAGTCTTTCCAAATTAGTGCTAATATAAAAGCAGAAAAAAACAGAATTTTAAAAATGGAGATCTACAAATAGCCTTCAGAACACCTTGCAAAGGAAAATATAAACTATGATGAAAATAATTCGCATGAAATGTATATGGAAATACTTTTAAAGCCTCATTCTAAAATTCTTAGCAATGTGCTAGCCATATGTTTAGACCTCTCTTTCAATAACAGAAACTGGCTTTCCTTCATATTTACCAAATTCACTATAAAAAAATGTAAGTTTGAAGTTTCTATTTACTATCTACAGAATTATAAAGGTCTCAAACACACAAGATGGGACAGACTATTTTCAAAATAGGTTTTATAAACTGTTGAACTTTATACAAGTAAAATCTTTGAAAATGTAAAATATATCACTCAGAATAAAGAAGTCTATAAGAATAAAAGTATGTCAATTGCTTTTATATATCTGATAACTTCTGGGCTTCTCTATCTGATTATTATAGCAAACTTCTTCAGCATTATTTGAATTCTTAGATGTATTAAAAAACACAATTATCTTACTATTCCTTCTGACAATACAGATAGTTACTTCAAACAAAGAAATCACAATACCTATATGTTTCTGGCCTTGTTATAATACCTTGCTTATAACACTTATTTATAATTCATAACCCCAAATGTCACTGTTATTATATAATGTAATACCATTTTAAATATATTAGGGGAGCTCACCATTTAAAAGTGGCCTTTTGCAAAATGTACCCATCATTTGTATTTTTTCGGAAAGTAAAATATACCTGCAGGTTTATTCTACACATGTAGGATAATCAGTTATAATGTAAAATAAAATATCAAAAATATTTTTAGGAGACTTTTAAAATGAAGTAGTTTTACAAAAAGGTATGAGCCCAGGAAAGCTGTAGTACAATACACAGAAGTTTGCTAAAAAAGTCAAACAGAAAATTCCAAAGATTGGTTATGAGGTTGGTATATTTCAGTGCACATTCTAGCTCATTTTGTTCACACTTTACCATTACACAATAAACATACATTTATATTGTGCATACTCATTATGTCCCATAGTCATCCATGTACTGTTTTAGGTCCTTACCCTGGAAAAGCACAACATTTTACTACATGATAACACAGTATTCAGAATGCTCAGCTGATTAATTTAATAGTATTTAATTTTTTAAAGAAAATTGTCAAGAAAAGATAGAGAATGCACCACCTAATCTATTTGAATACCAATAAATAAAAAATGGCCCTGGGGCTATTAAAAAGTCTAACTTTCTATTACTAAAGAAAAATAAAATACTGAGTGTTTTTTAAATGCTTACCAGATACTCAAGGATGAGAATCAAAGATTTATCTGTGTGAACAGTGTCATGTAAGGTTACTATGTTTGCATGTTTTAAATCATTTTAGAGTGAAACTGTAAAACAGAAATGAAAGCCAATTGTTTAGTCTGTGGAAGGCCAGGTTTTATAAAAACTTGAAATAATTTTAACATATAAATCAACTATGTCTAATATTCTCTTAAGTTAAAAACAGCAATTTGCCAAGGGGATGAGAGGTAGAAAAACTGAAGGTATCAACTTTTACCACTTTTATGATTTTGAGTTTGATATTGTAGTACCTAAAGTTGTCTCTAATATTACA
>NW_027632480.1:0-33615 GCF_902686455.1 Sciurus vulgaris | reverse complement strand
TCATTGACTTGGAGTGAACAATGGACACAGGCCTTGAATTTTCATTGTTAGGTGTTTTTTAATATTATGTTTGGGGGTTTTGTCCATCTTGTTGGTATTTTCAATAGAATCCCCTTTCTGGGGCTAGGGTTGTAGCTCAGTGGTAGAGCACTTGCCTAGTATATGTGATGCACTGGATTTGATTCTCAGCACCTCATATAAATAAATGAATAAAATAAAGGCCCATCAACATCTAAAAATTATTCTAAAAAATGACTTCGTGTACTAACAGAAACAACATGTATCACATTTGTTTACAATAAAAATAAAAATAAAAAATATATCCCCTTTTGTTTTATTAGTATTATCTGTTGTTTTAAGGAGATCACTGACTTCTGCCTCTAACTCTTTGTCACAGTTGTCACAGTTCTCAATTAGCCTGGCTTTACTGGCATGTTTCTTAGTCCTTCTAATGGGCTCTTTTCTATAGCCCCCCATTTTTCCTTCACATAATGAGTATTTTATAGAAATGGGAGTAATAAAAGTACAAATAATACTGACTATAAGACTTCCAACAGATGGTCCAGAAAGTAGCTAATGTTGGGGACATGTGTCTGACAGAAGTCCCAAGCAAAGCCGGAACCCAGTGCTCCAGGTCAGAACCCATTTGTTTCTGGACTTTATTCTCTCCATTTCCTGTCCTTCAGAATCTAATCTACAGAGTACAAATTGTCAAATCAACCCTGTAGCATCAAAAGGATGTTTGAATTGGCTGGCTGAGATAACCTGGGGCAACTTTAAGAAGCCAAAAGGAAAATGCACTTGATAGAAAAGCAGATCAGTTCCTGACTGAGGACAGTGTGCTGTGTGGGGGAGTGGGGAACAGGAGGGAGGGGAGGGGATCACAGTCCTTCTTACATTGCAGCATAGGCCAGACTTCTGTCCTCAGCCTACTTTTTTCCATAGCCATACCTCAACGTGACAACCTTTTCCATTTTCGGTGTTTCCAGCCAGTGCTTCTTTTCCAAGAGAGTTACTCTTCTCTGGTGCTCTAAGTCAGTGATAGTAGTGGTGGAAATTGCAAACTAAATTTTATTCAGGCTCTGACACTTACTAGTGTGTGATCTTGGGTAAACTGAACAATATCTCTGTGCCTTAGGTACCTCAACTTTAGTAGTGCTGGTTACATTAAATGAAATATCATGATGTGTGGTACAGACTGGCATACAGGAAACCTTCAATTCACATTAGCTATTGTTAATAAAATACTGCCAGTCTTATAGTCAGTCAGGTTGCCTCTTCCTCATTTTCACTGCTTGCTTATTCCTCAAGCTAAACTCAAGTTCATCTCAATCTTGCCTCTGAAATATCTTCAAAATTGATTCCTATTTCCACTCTCTTTTCAGTATTTGAAGTAGTGTAATAATTTTCTTCTATCTTCCTCTTCCTTCCACTTTCTATAGAGCTCTTCCTTCACATGGATATCACTCTTGAAGGTATAACAACATTTTAAGGTGGAACTCTTCAAGGCCCACACCTCCTTTTCGGAATTCATCTATCACCAGGTCTCTTCCTGAATATGTTTTCCTATCCAAAGTAGGTAGATCTATTAAGTTCTAAAATATGCTTTTCTCACTATCAAAATCCTGTTCCTTCTCCCAGCCCAGCTCAGGCAGCACTTCTTCCTCAGAATCTGTCCAATCCCTGGATGTGAAGAACCACTCAGTCCCTGCACACTTTGTTTACTCTCCTGCTAATTCACATATTGTATATCTCTCACAGTCACTGCTGCAGAGCATTGCAGATATTTGCTGGCTTAGATTTGTCAAACTAAATATTACCGGAAACAATCCCAAATGCAAATTTAATTGAGTTACACCACTTTCAATATGTATCTGTACCTACTATGTGCATTTCAAATTTGATAAAAATCTATTTAAAAAGTTGGAATGGAACAAACATATAAGCTCAAAATACCAAATTATCCAATGGAAAAAGACATTTCATTTTATTTGTAAATCTGGATCCTTGACATTCAACACTTAGCACAGTGTCTTTATCTGTGCATCTAACTCTTTATAAAATATTTCTCAGTTCAAAAGCCTACCTCTTCCAGAAAGCCTAGTGCCTTTTCTCCTTATTTGGAATTCTTTAATATCTGCTATAGCCTGCTATAATGATTGTAGATGAATGAACAATTATGTACATAAATGGTCATGTGCATAAATTCCTCAGCTCTGTCAGCTGTCATACTCAGGTTTCCAGCCTACCTTTAAAAAGATCACAAGAGGAAACCTACCAGCATCACTTAAAATTTTTTGTAGACCAAGTCTATTTTGTTTCCTTTATGAGTACATTGAAAGCATATGTGAAAGAGGTTTGTTATTTTGAAAGGAGTTTACTTTTATAAGTTTAGTGGGGACATAATCATAATCTGAATAGTCAAAATCCATTGATTACAATGTTTTATTTTGGAAAATCTCCCTCATATTATATTTTTTGTTTATTAATTTAAAAATTCTCTGTTCAGCTATCCTTTTCACTGGAATAATAATAATATTTTAAAAGGTGAAAAGTTGTTTTCCCATAGTTTCATGATCCAACCAAGAAAAGAGGGCCCAAGTTCATATAACTCATCAGCCATCCATACTGGGGGGCTTAACTGACTTTGAATGTCACCAAGATAAAATCCAGTATTATTTGTTAAAACTACAATCAAAACTCTCAAGCAAACAGTCTTTCAATGCAGTAATAAAGCCAGGTACAGTGAAACAGGACTAAAATCTTAGTAAATCAGGACTAGGGCAAGAGGATCAAAGTTCAAGGCCAGTCTCAGCAATGCAAGAAGACACTGTATCAAAATAAAAAGACCTGAGGATGCATCTCAGTGGTGGATCACTCCTGGGCCAATCACCAATATCACCCCTACCACACACAGTGCAATGCATTCTGCAGATTCCTAAATGTTAACTAAGAACTATTGATTAACAAAGTATCATCCCTGAACAAAGGACATTATTAAGCACTTGAATGAAATGTTTATGCAGACCCTATCAAATATCCAAGGACTCAGCAATCTTCATTTTAATACAAAATCCAGGTGATTGAATCCTAATTTTCAGAACCCCTGTGTACATATATCCCAAGTCCTGGAGATCCTGACAATGTGTAAAAGAGCCATGGACATGAATACTACTTATTTTTGGGATTACTGGAAGAGAAATTTAACATAATTCCAGTCATTCCCCAAACCTTTTATAGGATGTCACCAAGCCATATTTCAATCATGGGCAGAATTTCCAGTAAGGTGGGAAAGGAGAGTCCATTCATTGTTTACAAATACTTGCTGAATTCCACAGAAGCTCTGGGTCCAGGAGCTCATGGTGGCCACATAAGTCCTTTCTGCTCTTCTCATTCCCAGAGTTTTTCTGTTCTAACCTTGAGCCTTTCAGAAAATAAGGCCTTTTATCACCATTTTCCAATAAGACCCTAAATATCATTGTGTACATTGTCCTTCTAAACAGAGAATGTACTTGGTATGTATAATTTTCATGAAAGATTATGATGCCCAGGCTAAAGCTTTTTTAAAGAACTAGATTTGCTCATTGCTAATTTTACTTAAAATTAGTAGTTTTTGCTTCTTTGCCTAAATTAAAGTGGTTAAAAATCAATGTCTTACTGTGTGAGACTAACGCTTGATTTTATGTGATAGGAATAAGAGCCAAGGGAAAGAAAGAAACATGATTTCTCCTGGGACATAGTCACATCATGATTGCCTATCCCAAATCCAGTAGTAAGCCAGAGAAGTGAAATAGCAATTAGAATCTTTTTAGCTGACCATTTTCCAATAAAACCATAAATCTCATTGTTTACATCATACTTCTGGCAAAGAGATGGTACTTGGCATGTATAATTTTGACAAGAAAACTGACCAACTCAAAAGGTAAAAAGAACTGATCTTTTAAACTCTTACCTTTTGTTAACATCCCTTTATGAATTCTTTGGTATCTTTTCATTTAGATAGTCATTGATAATTACTGACAACATCTAGATGTACTGCAGTCAACAAGCTAGATGCTGGGAGACACTTTTGGTAATATGATACAGTTCCAGTCTTGAGGCCCCACAGTCCACTGAAGTTTGCCAGATCAGTAGGCAAAATATTAAGTGCTAAATGGTATGGGAGCCAAAGAACTGGAACCTGTTTGAAATGAACCACATTGGGAACACCAGATGCAGGGTGGATGAAACAACTCTAGATTTCAGTAGGTGGAGTTTGCACTGTCTAACCCTTCTTCATTCCTGTTCCTAGTATCTTTCCTGCCTATACTCACATATTCAAACAATAATAATGTGGGTTGATGAGCAACAATGTTTTGGCATCAAATAAAAAAATTACCAATATCCATATGATACAAAGAGATACTACTGCAATATTCTAGCATGTAAGTGAATAATAAATAATGCTGTCCTAATCTAGAGAGTTTGGCAAGATAGAGCAACTAAGTCCTCATTATTCTTTTAATTTATTTTTTATCTTTATAGACTGCATTTTAATCATTGTACAGAAATGCTGCACAAATTTTTATTTCTATGATTATACATGATGCATATTCATACCATTCATATAATCATACATGTACATAGTGTAATGAAGTCTGACTCATTCTACCACCTTTCATACCACTGCTCCCTCAACCCTCTCATTTCCCTTTATGTAATCTAATGTTCCTCCATTCTTTTTTCACCTCCCACCACTACTATGTATCATCCTCCACTTTCAGAGAAAACATTCAGCCTTTGGTTTACTGGGATAGGCTTGTTTCACTTAGAAAGATTTTCTCCATTTCCATTCATTTATCTGCAAATGTCATAATAATATTCTTTATGGCTGAATAATATTCCATGTTTTCTTTAACCAGTCATCTGTTGAATGGCATATAGGTTGGTTCTATAATCTAACTATCATGAATTGAGCTCCTATAAACATTGATGTGGCTGCATTACTGTAGTATGCTAATGTGAACTCCTTTGGGTATAAACCAAGGTGTAGGATAGCTGGGTCAAAAGGTGGGCCCATTCCAAGTTTTCTGAAGACACTCTATACTGCTTTCCAGAGGGGCTGTAATAATTTGCAACTCCACCAGCAATGTATGAGTGTACTTTTTTCCCCATATCCATGCCAAAATCTATTATTGTTGTGTTCTTGAAAACAGTAATTCTTATTGGAGTAAGATGAAATCTTACAGATGTTTTAATTTGCACTTCTCTAATTACTAGAGATTTTGAACTTTTCATGTATTTATTAGTCACCTGTTTCTCTTCTTCTGTAAAGAGTCTTCCAGTTCCTTGGCCCCTTTATTGATTGGTGTAAAGTTTTGTAAGTTCTTTTTAAATTTTGGTGATTAGTGCTCTGTAGGCTCTTTTTTCACATTAGTGATCGTATCATTTGCTGAGAACAAGCTTTTTAGTTTGAGTCCATCCAATTTGTTGATTCTCGCTTTGATTTCTTGTGCTTTGGGAGTCATGTTAAGGAAACTCTCAAGCAATTGCTCCCAGGACATAGTCACATTATGATATCCTATCTCCAGTAGTAAGCAAAAGAAGCAAGATAGCAATTAGAATCACTTTAGTTTACCATTCTTCCTTTGAGACCCTAAACCTCATCATGTACAACAGGCTTCTGGCACAGAAATGGTACTTGGCATATATAATTTTGACAAACAAAATGACCAATTCAAAAGGTAAACAGATTGATCTTTTTTTGACACTTACATTTTTTGATATCTCTTTATAAATTCTTTGGCATCTTATGATGAGAGAGTCACTGGCAATTGCTGGTATCATTTGCACTTCAGCCAACAAGCTAGATGCTGGAGATGCCATGGGGAACAGAATGTAGTTGCAGTCTTGAGGGCCTACAGTCTACTGAAGTTTGCCAGATCATCAGGCAAAATGCTAAGGTACTAAATTTTGTGAAAATCAAAGAACTTCAACTAACTTGAAATGAAACACACTGGGGATATGGGATGCAGGGTGGATGAGACAAGACTAGAATCAGGCAGGGGGAGTTTGCACTGTGTCTACACCTGCTTCATTTCTGTACCTAGGATTTGTCCTGCCTAAACTCAGATACCTAAACAATAAACCATGGGTGGGTGAGGAGCAGTCTTTTGGGATGAAAGAAAAAATTTACCAATATCTACATGATAGAAGTGATTCTACTGCAAGATTCTAGCACATAAGTGAATAATAATACTCTCCTAATACAGAGGGTTCTGCAAGATAAAGCAACTAAGTCTTCATTGTTTTTTTAACCCGATGCCCTGGATGTCTTTTTTTCTTTTCTTTTTTTTTAATCACAGAATAAGAACTTTATTATAATTTAAAAGTATTCGGGTGACTTTTGTATTCTACCAGGGAAAATCTGTTGCTATTTTTACTTTTGAATTTATTTCAAGTAAATCAGTTCATTGTGTTCTGGTTTATTATGTATTTACTTAAGTTTTATATTTTCCTAAAAATGTCCAGTTTTCATAGTGAAATTAAAATATACAAAACACTTCATGAGCTAATTGTTGCACTTTTGGGCAGCTGACATAAGTACACCATATCTTTCTCAATAAAAATGTCTACCTCTAAAAGTGTGTGCAGTCCAGTCCCTATGAACACCATTTGTAAACCAATATGTTTATCAAATATGAGGCAGAATCCACCATCTTAAGCCTCTGCAAGACTGAGAGAAAGGACATCCTTTAGAAGTCCTATCTTTACAAATTTATTTCCCACACTCACCTGGAACAGCTTGTTTGGCCCTTGCAATTTTTAGCAACTTATAAGGAAAAGAGGTATTGATATTGAGTGGAAAACTCAAGTTCATAGCAACTCAAGTTCATTCCAAATATCCAAATATCTCTTCAACTTTCTCCCCCTCCTAAATTAAAGACAATTTTGTGTGTGGGCAAAATGGGAACCCAGGAAGGGGCTCTTTCTTTCTTTTCTTTTTTTTTTAATTGTTTCTTATAGTGGATACTCATAGTTATAAACACAGAAAGCACATATACACATTTTAAAATTAATTGTTCACATCTTCCATTACTGACCAGCCCTTTATAGCTTAGAATATGCTGTTAAAATATTCTGTTACAGTTTATTAAAAAGCTCTGAGCTGTGTTTTCCAGATTTTACCCTGAATGTGGGATTGGTGAAAATTCAGTACCCTGGCAAAGGTGAGGGATATATGGGGGTAATTCTTGTCAGGTTGGATATAGAGCCAACACTTCTGAGTCTTTCAGGAGAGTGCCACACTGGCATTCCCTTTCACATAGGCATCAGGATTCCTGGTCCACAAGCCAGAAAGAGGACAAGAAACAGGTTTCCCTGGCTGGTAAATCTGCAGTGCTCTAAGTAGAGGCACAGTCCCAATCCCAGAGTTCAATGAAGGATTTTCAAAGTCTAAAAAGATAGTCTGTAGTCTGGCAAGGTGGTGCACATGCCTGTAATCTCAGCAACCTTGGAGGCTGAGGCAGAAGGATCACAAGATTGAGGCCAACTTCTGAGATTTAGCAGGGTCCTAAGCAACTTAGAGAGACCCTGTCTCAATACTATCACTACTACTTCTATGAATAATTATAATAAAGATAACAATAATAATAATAAACAAGTGATGTAGCTCTCAAGTGCCCTGGGTTCAATGCCCAGTAACAAAAATGGGACAGTATTCAAAAGCACAAAAGAGCTACTATCCCTCAAACAAGATCAGAAATACACTCCTATTGCTTTCTAATCTTCTATGTGATAATTAAGAGTTAGATTTCAGATTTCCATTGTCTAAAATTGAACTGTCTGAACATAAGCTGCATATTGTTGTCCAAGGGATAAGTACCTCATAATCCACTGCCTTGTGAAACATGTTTGAAATGTCTTCCATAATGTATGCAAATAAACATTGTGATATATCATCCCCCACTCCTTTCATGCATCTATGTTCTCCCTAAGTACCCTGTGGCCTTAAAGAGTTTTTGGTTCCTTTTAAAGGAAAGTTCCCATATAACATGCCCTGAATTATCTCTGGAATAGATAGATGAGCTTTTGTAACCTATCTCCAAATGCTCGCAGACCCAGGCAGGCAAAGTTGACCAAAGGAAAGTGCTAAAGAAAGGAGCCATGAGCAAATCCCATGCAGTCACTTCCTCTACCCAGGAGGGCTTGTTTTAGCAAGTGGCCATAGGAAGCTCCTGATCCTGCAGGTTGCCAGGGAAGGAAGCACCTGGGCATTCGCTTGCAAAGGAAAGGACACTCCTACCAGGGTCTCACTTTTTATCTCCACTCAATTTTTGACATAGTGAGTCAGTTAAAATTTCCACATGTTGGCTAAACAAAGTGAGTTGGCCTTGCTCAGATGTGTCCACTCAGGCCTTTTCCTGCAGCCCTTTGTCAGAATCATGCTCTCCAATGCCTTCTTGTCTACTTCTCCTTTCCTTTGCCCATCAAAATGGCACCTCCTCAAAGGAGACTTTCCTCATCTTCCCTCAATCAGATTAGATTTCACCCCCTGTTTTATCTTTAGGACACAGTATAATAACTTTTTACCATTGAGCATGTTCTGCCTTATCTTATGGTAATCTGCATATCTTTCTGCTACCTTTCTATACTCTTTAAAAGGCATCAGCTCCTCTTCATTCCTACTGTATTACTCAGGCCTTCAATACTTCATGCTCAATTCTGGGTGTATTCCATCCCATCCCCTTACTCTTCACTCACATCTCTACTTGCAATGCCCGTGTTCAAACTTGAACTCATCATCTTTCTACATCCACTTCTTCTCAAAACTCTTCATCTTCCTATCTAATATACCATT
This sequence comes from Sciurus vulgaris, assembly GCF_902686455.1. NCBI lineage: Eukaryota > Metazoa > Chordata > Mammalia > Rodentia > Sciuridae > Sciurus > Sciurus vulgaris. The sequence continues at coordinate 24,776 of NW_027632480.1, read as the reverse complement.
TTCCCCTCCACAAACACAGGCTGAGATTACAAGTATGTTTCAGGTGCCACAAAGTTAAAAAAAGATGGGATCTCTGTGCTCATGGCTCTCTCCACCACCCCATGTCCTAGTTACCATGATGCCTAATGTCATGGCCTCTGCACCTTTCCTAGAATTTATGCTGTGGTGTATCCCCCCATTTCCATTCCTTATGCATTTAGCTACTATCACTTTATAGAAGGTATCCTACACAGTAACTAACACCCTCCACCTACCTCAGATCCCCCGTTCCCCATTGGTTCTGCACACTGACATCAACCTGTCACCTTAACTTAAGTTCTAGTTTCCCCCTTAATCTAATTTTGGATACTCCCTAACTTCCCTTTGTGAGCATTACTTTGCTTGATGTATCCTGAGCTCATCTAACTTACACAGAGAGCCACAGAATTCCAAACATCCTGTATTTCAACCCTCATCCCACAACTTCCCTGACCACCCAACCCCTAGATCCCTGGGCTCCCAACCCTCTCCAAAAGTGACCGTTTCCACTTCCATAGTTCTAATTGTACCTCACATGTTGATGACTCCCTAACTCTTCTTCAGCCCCAAACTCTCCTCTCCAGTTACAGCTGTATACTTTCACCCAAATGCCCTACAGTCTCCTCAAACTCAACATGGTTCCAAATAAACTCTTACCTCTTTACTCATGAGCTTACTCTGTCTCTTACCCTCTTCATACTCAACTTCTGGCTTTCCCCTAACCTCAAGTTAGTCCCCATGTCTCATTGATGGCATTCCCTGGGTCCCTCAGATCCATCTCCTCTGACCCTATCCCACATCCTTACTGCCTTTCACGTGGAATATTATAACATCCTAAGTAGATCTGGCCTCCTTTTTCCAATCCATGCCTGCGGCATGATTTCAAAAACAGTGAAGATTTGTGCCCCTTGGATCCTGACTATTGCTTTATCTCCTGCCACTCCCCTTCCCTTTTGATATATCCTCCCATAATACTGAGTTTCTGCACCTACCCAATGCACAAAGCTCATTCACATCTTTTTGTCTTGCCTCTAGCTGCTCCCTACCCACAAGCTCTGCTCACCCTATCAGAAAAAATTCCTCCTAATTCTTTGATGCCTAGCCCAGTGCAATCACACCCCCTCCACAAAGTTCTTCCTTTAGCAAACTCCCTTCAGTGAAGTTAATGCCACCTTCTTAGTGTTCCTTGTGTGCCTCAGTATGCCTTTGTGTTGCATCTGAGATGCTATATGAAGCAACTTGAGCTGTTATACCTACCAGGGACTGTTTATCCATGTCTTTATACCAGTTCTAAGCACAGAAGCATATACATGATAAGTGCTCAGTTTATACTTGCTGAATTGAGCTGAGGTGCTTGTCTGCATGGTGTATTTGATTCTTGCCATATGTTATCTTACATGTATGTGCCTTATTGCTATGGACAGATCCTAAGGTCATAAAAACAAACACTTGTCCTTTTGGTGTATTTTCATTTTCTGTACATATAATAGATAACAGAATGCTACAATCCTTGAAGGCTACATCCCTTTCCTATTTTCACCTAACAAGTTAGTATAGATCATGTGTAATTAACAAATCTTACTAATGCCAAATTACTGAGCAAACTGGCCTAAAGTCTGCTTCTATATTACTCTCACCCCACTAACATTCAATAGGTCCAATATTCAAAACCTTTGTTTGATTTTTACTTTCTAGTTTTGCGAGGGCACCTGGCAAACCAACCAGTGCTTGACAAGGATCCACTGGGGGAATGATGTTTGCAAGGATTCATCGTCCCAGGAGATGCCAGATGCTTGCCTCTGGGCTCTGGTCCTTTTTCTGCATTATGTTTCTAATATTATATTACTCATACTATTCCTTGGTAGTAATCACTGAGGGTGAAGGGAATACTACAGAATTTCCCAAGAATATTAATAATACATTAGGGACTATAACTCCTTCTCAGCCACAAGTAGTAAAAAATTTTTTACCACTGTGTGATGTGTCTTCTTCCTGGGGTGCTTGTTATGAACATGTAATGCAGTACATAAATTTGGCCACGGAACCGTCTGTCTTTCCAACCATGAGTATGCAAAAAGCACCTCCCACAGTAACTACTAGATACGGACTAGCTTATTTTATCAATGGCAAGCCCTGCTACCCCCCTAAAGCCAAGCCCTTAGAGAAGGTAGATATAGATCTCCCCCTGTCTCTTACAGGGTGGTTAAATCCAGTTGATGGTTTTGTTTATGTGTGGTGGTAAGGTAAAAGAATAAGGTTTCCCAACATTCCTTCCTTCTTACAAAGAATAGGTCACTCTTATAATTAACATTGCTACACAATGTCCTGTTCTGAGAAAAAGAGCTACATAAGACAATGTAATCTATTTAGTATAAAAACTTAGCCATGGGAACCATTGGGACTGTTGCCCTCCTGTAACTTAGCAATTTAGATATTAATCAGATGGACCTAGTAGAAATGGTCATGTGAGATTATTTGTCTATCGCTTTAACCGCAAGAATAATAATGGTCTTAGGTCACATAGAGTTTAGATATTAAGGAAATAAACATTGTATTAGCTCATTGACTTAATTAAATATTTGTAATCTGTACGGTTACTGATTTCGGTAAAAACAATTTCTGCCTATGCTTTGGAAACTTCTTTGATTTTATTAATCATAAGCCTGTCATCATAGCCTGAAGAAAAGTGTATATAAACCCAGCTTTCCCTAGAATAAAGTGGGATTGATTGCATCAGAACTAGAGTCTGTGTCTTTCATTCTCCATCCATCGCCGACGCTGTCTCCCCGCACCCCATTTACCAGTATGGAACCCATGGACACCTGCTAGGGCTGGACCCGGCATAGTTTATCAAAATTTATTGTGAGTCAAGCACATGTTGTGCACAGACATTTTCATTGACTCTGGAGACTGAGGCAGGAGGAATACTTAACTTAAGTTCTAGTTCAAGGCCTGCCTCAGCAATGTAGCAAGACCCTTTCTCTAAATAAAATATAAAAATGGCCTGGGGATGTGGATTAGGGTTAAGTGCCCCTGAGTTAAATCCCTGGTACCAAAAATTAATAAATATTTACTTTTGACTACTTCTAGGCCATGACTACTCTGAACCAAATTTATTAATATTCATTCTCCAAACACCAGTATTAAACAATATATAACATGGGGAGACTGTAGAAAAAAGCATGGTCCCTCTGAAGTAAAATGTCAGCCAAAAGAGGCAGAGTCTTGTAAATGACATTTGGCCCAAAAATGTGAATTTCTCTCCAAGGAAATATCATGGCATTATAATATGTACATATCATTCTCTTCATTGATTTACAGCATCTACCACAGTGCCTAGTACACATTTCCATTCTCTGACCCCTTTTCTTTAGTAATATATATTAACTTAAGAAGGATGTCTTCATTTGGAATAATAAGAGCTTTAATGGTGTTAATTGGTATTTTCTCACAAATTCAATGATTTTATCATTTTTTGTATTATTGAACATTAACACATATTAAAAACAAAGTCATCAATTATAAATATAACTGGATTTAACATCAGAAATGAAAAAATAATAACTTATCTAGAATAGACTGAAAGGATAATTATCTTTTGATCCTACTCCCATATTTTATAAACATGCTAACAAAAATTAGAAAATTCTTGAAATTACTTACAACACCTGTAAAAAGAAACAAGAATGTGTTATAAAAGGTAGATAAAGCATTTTTATATTACATTAATGTTTTGGAAACAAAAGAAAGCAAGTTTCTTGCCACTCTTTTTCACTTTAATAAACTATCTCCAGGAAATAACATTTTCTGTTCTTTAAATATGAGCAAGAGATAAGATATATATTAACAATATTAATTTTCTATATTTATGTCATAAGGATCACCTTTTAATATAAAAAGTGATGACAAAAATGAATAATCTGATCTCATTTCAATTTATTGGTATATGATCACATATGTATTCAAACATGATTTCAAAATACATACTTTATGTAGAATAAGCAATAAAAATACTAAAACCAATGGGTACTCATGTGTGTGTATATAAAATTTATCTGCCTTTTCCTTAAGGAAAAATTTTCACCCACTAGCCTATGCAACAACTTATAGCCTATGCATCTGGATTGCCTTTCCTTTGGTGGCACATACTCGAATACTGAATGCTAACTTTAACAGATGTAAGAACAAAACAAATAAGTAAGTACCTAAGGAAAATATGGGGCTAGGGGTGCCTCAGGGGTAGATCACATGCCTAGGGTATGTGAGGCACTGGATCCATTCTCAACATCACATATACATAAGTGAATACAACAAATGTCCTTCAACATCTAAAAAATTTAAAAAATAAGTAAAATATAAAAGAAAACAAATTAAAAATACTTCCATCACAATGTCAAGGCAATGCCACAGCACTGTATTTTTTGTTTTCCAAAATTCATATTTATATCATTTTATGCATAAAAACTGATAAATTCATGACTTTCAGTAAATATATAAATATTTTAAATATCTTTTTAGTTCCTTATTTGAAGTCATTGAGTAATAAACATGTTGCAGATTATACATTTTTTATGGCTCCATTGTTTATGTAGTAAAACTGCTTAAGTTTAAATCTAATTTTGATTGGACTTTCCAATTTACCACTGTTAATAAACAAAAATGTCTGGGAACATATTTCCCATTGCTGTGCACAGACTTATAATTTATATGGGCTTATCTGCTTAATGTACCACTGAAAGAATGGACATTTTTTTAAGCTGTCTGTTTTATCTCAAGTCCCTAAGGTCTCCCTCCCAGTGATGGGAGCAAAGCCCTTAAAGCTGTTCCAGTAAACAGCCCCAAACAGAGAGTAAATTGAGCAAGACAGTGCACAGACAGTTAAGATACACAGGATATAAGATTACCAGAAACTGTGTATGCCCTGTTGTAAAACATTGGAAAACATGTATGTTATCAGCAAACCCAGACCCCCTTTGGAATTTCCAGTGGCATTGTTCCCATTTTCCCCTTCCGTGTGTGACCCCTCCCAATGTGTGGTTTCTGCCTTTATATACTTGTAAGATTTTCTGCTAGGGACTCAAATAAATAAAGGAATAAAGCCTCCTGTTGATTGCATCAAGTGACGCCTCCTGTGGTTGATTGGGGTTGCAGTTGATCTGTGGGACAGAGTTAGGGTCTCCTTTTTGGGGGTCTTACATTTGGGGGCTCGTCTGGGATCTGATGGCCCCCCTCATCCGCAGAGTCGACCTTGGAGGTAAGAAGGGGTACCACGAGGTTGTCTCTCTTTGTCTTGTGTTTTGTTAGTTGTTCTGGTCCTGTGAGGACACTTTCAGTTTCTCAGCCTTTGGGCGACTCATGAGAGTGGCCGAACAGTGGTTGGTAGACGTGCCTGGAGGGCCACAGGTTGCAGCCCTGGGGGATGCCCTAAGGGTGGAGGAATGCCAAGGACACCTTGAAGTCTCTTACAGTAAGGGTGCTGATCAGGTTCACTTGTTGGATCAGAGATTTTCAAGATCGCGCCCGTCTGATTCTGTTGCGTGTTTGTTGCGGACAAGGTGGGGTAAGTGGGCCCTCATATCTGTAGCATTTTTGTTGTTTGTGTTTCTAAAAATGTACGAACTGAAAATGGAACAGACTATGACAACCCCTCTTAGTCTGACATTAGACCATTAGGTTAAAGATAAGGGAAGAGATCGTGACCTATCATTTTAGATCAAGAAAGGCCCATGGCAGACCTTCTGCTCCTCAGAATGGCCTGCTTTTAATGTATGATGGCCAGCAGAAGGGACCTTTAATCTATCTGTCATTCTTGCTGTTAAAGAGATTGTTTTTCAGAAGGAACCTGGAGCCCATCCGAATCAGCAGCCCTACATCATGGTCTGGCAGGATCTGGTGCAAAATCCATCCCCCTGGATTCAACCTTGGGTTGCAAAACCCAAGCTCTGGACAGCTGCACAAATCCTAGCCAGCCCCTGAAGTCACCCCCTCTGCTCCCCCTAACGAGTCTCTGCCAGGGCCCACACAGGGCACCACGGGGCCTGCACGGGGTACCAGGAGTCATCGAGGAATAACTCCTGACACCACCGTTGCCCTTCCCCTAAGGGCTTATGGGCCCCCGCTGGTTGCAACAGATGGTTGACCGGCTCCTCTTCAGCCCCTCCAGTACTGGCCTTTTTCCTCTGCAGACTTGTATAACTGGAAAATTAATCATCCTCCCTTTTCAAAGGACCCCCAGTGCTTAAACGGTCTGGTGGAGTCTTTAATATTCTCTCATCAGCCCACATGGGATGATTGTCAGCAGCTACTGCAGACCTTTTTCACTACTGAGGAGAGGGACAGAATTTTATTGGAGGCAAGGAAGAATGTACCAGGAGCAGATAGATGACCCAACCAGCTCCCCAACATCATTGAGACTGCCTTCCCCCTCTCCAGGCCTGACTGGGATTTCAAAACGGCAGAAGGTAGGGAGCGACTGACAGTCTATCGCCAGACTCTAGTGGCTGGCCTCCATGGGGCAGCGATATACCCCACTAATTTGGCTAAGGTAAGAGAGGTTATCCAGGGGCCACATAATCCCCATCAGTATTTCTCGAGTGCTTAATGGAAGCTTTCAGACACTACACCCCATTTGACCCTACCTCTGAGGGGCAAAGGGCTTCTGTGGCCATGACTTTAATAGGGCAGTCAGCAATAGATATTAAGAGAAAGTTGCAGAGAATACAAGGGTTACAAGATTATACCCTACAGGATTTAGTTAAGGAGGCAGAGAAAGTGTATCATAAGAGGGAAACTGAGGAAGAGAAGGAGCAAAGGAAAGAAAAGGAGAGAGAGGAAAGAGAAAACAAAAGGGATCATAAGCAGGAGAGGAACCTAACACGGATTTTGGCCACAGTAGTAGGTGAGAAAGGCCAGGAACAAACACAAGGCAAGGCTAAAAAAGGGTCAGGTAACCTGGGCAACCGCACTCCATTAGACAAAGATCAGTGTGCCTACTGCAAGGAGAGAGGTCACTGGACTAGAGAGTGTCCTAAGAAGAAGACCGGGCCCTCCAAGTAAGCATTAGCCCTAGAAGAAGAAGATTAGTGGGGACAGGGCTCAGAACCCCTCCCCAAGCATAGGGTAACACTAGAGGTGGAGGGGAAGCCAGTTGAGTTCTTAGTAGATACTGGGGCTCAACACTCGGTCCTACTTGAACCATCTGGGCCCGTCTCCCACAAGAAATCATGGGTCATAGGAGCTACAGGGCACCAGCAGTACTCATGGACTACCCAAAGAATTGTAGACTTAGGATCGGGATGTGTAACCCACTTGTTTCTAGTCATCCCCGAGTGCCCTGAGCCTCTACTTGTGAGAGATTTCCTAACCAAAATGGGAGCTCAGACTACCTTCACCCCTGATGGCCCAGAGGTGACCTGAAGCAAGAGAATAACTACTGCCCTATGTGCCTGGATGATGAACATAGACTTTTTTGAGAGATAGGGAGCAAAAATATGTCACATAAATAAGTGGTTGAACAGGTATCCAGGGGCATGGGCTGAAACGGCTGGAACAGTACCAGGCGCAGAAAGACCAATCATAGTTAATAGAGCTTAAGGCCACATCTACTCCTTGGCAGTACATCAATACCCTATGACTAAAGAGGCCAAGGAAGGAATTAGGCCCCATATCTAGCGCCTCCTTCAGCAAAGTATCCTAGTGAATTGTCAGTCACCATGGAACACTCCCCTGTTACCTGTTAAAAATCCTGGCACAGGGGACTATCACCCGGTACAGGACTTAAGAGAAGTAAACAAGCTAGTACAGGACATCGGCCCCACTGTACCTAACCCTTACAACTTGCTGAGCTCTCTTCCCCCGGATCATATTTGGTATACTGTCTTGGACTTAAAGGATTGTTCTTCTGCCTGCGACTACACCCTTCCAGCCAAAACATCTTAGCATTCGAGTGGAGGGACCCTGAATCTGGTACAAGACAATTGACTTGGACCCAATTAGCCCTGGGGTTCAAGAATTCCCCTACCCTCTTTGATGAAGCTCTCCACCAAGATTTAGCCCACTTTCATGCCAGCCATCCCCAGGTAACACTTCTGCAGTATGTAGATGACTTACTACTGGCTGGGGCCACAGGGGAGGAATGCCAATGGGGCATGGGATTACTGCTAGAAGAACTTGCCCACTTAGGATATCAGTCCTCTGCCAAGAAGGCTCAGATCTGCCAAAAGGAGGTGCGAGAATTTTTAGGGACTGCGGGGTTTTGCCACCTGTGGATCCCCGGGTTTGCTTCCCTGGCAGCTCCCCTCTATCTGACTAGAGAGGGTGCCTCATCTGAGTGGGGTAATGACCAGCAGCAGGCCTTTGATGACATCAAGAAGGCATTACTGTCTGCCCTGGCATTGCCAGACATAGCAAAGCCCTTCGTCCTATTTGTGGATGAGAGGAAGGGAGTAGCCTGAGGGGTGCTGACCCAGCGTCTAGGGCCATGGAAGAGGCCGATAGCCTACCTCTGCAAGAAGCTAGACCCTGTTGCTTGTGGCTGGACTGCCTGTCTAAGGTCCATGGCAGCTTTTGTCCCATAGTTAATTTGTCAGCATCTTTCACCAATACTGCCACTGCTGCCATGGATGTATACAGATACTTATTAGTATTCATAGATACATTTACAGGATGGGTTGAAGCCTTTCCTACCAAGAAGGAGACTGCTCAGGTGGTAGCCAAAACAATACTAAATTACATCTTCCCGAGGTTCCGGGTGCCCAAGGTAATTGGGTCAGACAATGACCCTGTGTTTGTTGTCCAGGTAAGTCAGGAACTGGCCAAAATCCTGGGGCTTAATTGGAAATTACATTGTGCTTATAGGCCCCAAAACTCAGGGCAGGTAGAAAAAATGAATAGAACTTTAAAGGAGGTCATGACTAAATTATCTTTAGAGACTGGCATAAAAGACTGGACAGTCCTTCTTCCCCTTGCTTTGTTTCTAGTGCACAACACCTGGCTCCCTCAAGCTAACTCCTTTTGAAATCCTTTATGGGACTCACCCCCCACTCATTACCATACAACACCTTCCTTCCCCAGAATCTAACCCCTCTCAATCTCTGTAAACAAAGCACCACCAGGGAGAAACCCCTTTGGGCTTGGTGGCCAACCCTAACCCCAGACATCTGTGCCTTAGTAGCTGGGTTAGATAATTGGGACATCCCTAACCTGACTTCTGAGGAGGCCCATAGGCATTGGCCAACATCACCCAGGCCTTTCAGGGGAGCAGAATACCACCTAGTTGAAGGGTACGACCCAGGCTGTAACTACCCACGCCCCTGAGGATTCCATGTCCAAACTTAGAGAAAGATTAGAAACAAGACAACAAGATCGAGAAGCACATCAAGGATGGTTTGAGAGTTGGTACAGCCAGTCCCCTGGTTCACCACCCTCATGTCCACCCTGATGAGTCCCCTTGTTATACTGCTTTTACTCCTCACTTTTGGGTCCTGCATCCTAAATCACCTAGTCACCTTCATCAGGGAGAATATAAGTGCTGTACAGGTACTAATGCTCAGGCAACAATACCAGTCCCTCCGACAAGGAAATAGCTGCAGAGAAGAGTATATAGAGACAGAAGTTCCATGATTAGAACTTACCAAAAAGCAAATGGGGGAATGAAAGAATGGACACTTTTTAAGCTGTCTGTTTTATCTCAAGTCCCTAAGGTCTCCCTCCCAGTGATGGGAATAAAGCCCTTAAAGCTGTTCCAGGAAACAGCCCCAAACAGAGAGTAAATTGAGCAAGACAGTGCTCAGACAGTTAAGATACACAGGATATAAGATTACCAGAAACTGTGTATGCCCTGTTGTAAAACATTGTGAAACATGTCGTATGATATCAGCAAACCCAGACCCCCTTTGGAAATTCCCAGCAGCTTTGTTCCCCTTTTCCCCTTCCGTGTGCAACCCCTCCCGATGTGTGGTTTCTGTCTTATAAACTTGTAAGATTTTCTGCTAGGGACTCAACTCCTCGACTCCTGCATGAGTCACGAGTTGGGTCCCAGCGCACTGGAATAAAGCCTCCTATTGATTGCATCAAGTGATGCCTCCTATGGTTGATTGGGGTTGCAGTCGATCCATGGGACAGAGTTAGGGTATCCTTTTTGGGGGTCTTACACCACCACAAGCCATATAGGAAAAGATAGTATTTATTAAGACATATAAAGTATATACAAAAGGAAAACCATCCCGGGTAGCATACCAACTCAGCACCGGAGAGACATCATGGACATTTCACAGCATACATAACCAAAGAAAGTAGTCTTGTCACCTTTGAGTTCTTCTCATCTCTCTTAAATACACTATAGTAAACATATAAAGTTATTGTCTGGAGCTACTGGGCTCAGTTCCATCAGTACGTTTGATCTCCAGACCTGGATCTGGCCAGGAGCCAGGCCTTGAGATCAGAAACCAGATGTCTTTAAGTTTTTTTTTTTTTCTTTAATGTTCTCTGGGCAGAGAGCTTATCTGTCCTTGAACAGAGGCACTGCCAGATGACTAATTTTCTCATGCAAATTGTTTACTCCTTGCCCTGATTTCACTTTTTGAAAGCACTCTTAAACAAGATTGCATTTTTCTCTACAAGCAAACTTAGCTTTGAACTAATTTTTATTTAATTAGCTTTGAACTAATTTTTCAACATTCCATCCCAATGGAGGCACTGAACATAGTGGTCTGAATGCTAAATTGGGATCTCAGTATCACTACAGTGGTAGGACCCTGAAGACAATTATTTAACCTAAGGTTTGTATTCTCTCATGTGAAAACAGTTATAATAGTTATATGATGGGCTTTTTGTGAAGATTTAAGAAAGCAATATAGTACCTAGCAGAGGATGTCATTAATGTTAATTTCTTTCACATAGTTTATGCTATGCACTGAATGTTTAAGTGACCCACAAATTTCTATGTTGAGGTTCTAATCTCCCAGAGTGATAATTATGGATGTGAGTCTCTGGAAGGTAACTAGGTTTAGATTAGGTATTGCAGGCAGAAAATCATAAAAAAAATTTTTGACAATTTAAGAGGGAAACAGCTTTCCATGTCTCTTGTATCTCCCCTGCATACACAGGGACAAGAGGAAAGTTCAGGAGAGCACATATCAGGAAGGTAGCTCTCTACAAAGCAGGAAGTAGGCACTCACTGGAACTCTAAGATGGCACCCTCATATCAAACTCCTGGATGCCATATCTCTGAGAAAATACTTGTTTATTTTTTAAGTCATCCATTGTATGGTATATTGTATGGCAGCTTGAGTAGACTAAGATAGATTATATTTTAAAATATCTTTCTAAAAAAAGACTTTGTAAAGCAAGAGAATTTTTATGTCACCCCAATATGACATGGTTTTACAAATCTACCACCTCAAATACAGTATCCACTACCATAAGTTACTGCAGAACACAAGAACAGCATTATTAGATTTACTGGTAGATGTCTACTGATTTTCCAATTTTGCCAAGAGGGAAAGAAAATAGGACAGGAACAGAAAGTTATACTCATTAGATTTTTCTGGCCCATGACAATTATTCTTTCCAGGTCAACATTTCAGACATCAAAAGTAAACACTGACTATACACTGAGCAAAATAATGAGAATGACTCCATTAATGACAATAAAAAATATTAAAAGTTAGTCCAATTCCTCCTTCTCTGCACTAGTACAAAAAAAAGGGCAACATTACAGATTGAATGCTAATGAACTTTACAAGGTTCATTATAGGTATAGACAGTATACCTAAAATGGTATAGGCGTATATACTATATATATATGGTATAGGCAGGTTTTACTTCACAAATGCTATATAAATCACATTTTAAATGCCATAAACTTGTTTCTTGTTTTCAGCATTTAAAATGCAAAATGTCATTATTGTTTTTAACAAGTATTCTATATAACTATTTCCTATTTAAAAGGTCCAGCTAAAATTGTTTACTTAAAATTCAAAAGAACCTAAAATTATTCCTCCTTTCTAGGTAGAAAAGGAGTGAGAACATATAAAATACATTTTTAAAAAAATACTAGAGAACATTTTTATAAGTTGATTTTAACATGTAATAGCTTTTTCCCCAATGAAGCAACAAATTAATAATTATCACCCTGGAATTATAAAAGCTATGTAGAAAATGCCAGAACATGATACCATAATTATATAAAGATTAGTAAATACCAATATGTGTTTAAAATATAGCATTATAAATATTCAGCATTATTACACACTAGCAAAATGTTCAAAAATAGAGTTCAAAGATAGTTTTCTAATATTATGGGACATCATTATGTTCACTTTTGAATCATTTCCTCTGTTGTCATTATAGATCTATGTTCACAGTAAAGTATTGCAATGTTTTTGAGTTACTTCTACTTCATCAATGGAGGGAATGAAGGAAAATATTATTACTAAAAATAAGGTAAAAAAGCCCTAACACAGCAAAGCAAATGATTTTATACACCTGCTCTTGCCAACCAAATTGTAGGATTGAAGCAGTATCTGAAAATTAAGCATATCTACACACATATATAAAAATCTGCTTAATCAACAGAGCATCCTGTGTTACAGAGTAAAAAGAACTAATACTTTCTATATTTTATAAATCAATGACTTAGAAGAGCTTAGGTGTACAGGGTTACCACACACATTGAATCAATTATTCTAATTTCATCTTTCCTTACTGTGTATGTTTCTTTTGTTCTTCTGGTAAACAGAACATATGACAGTCTACACTATTTTAACTATTGAAAACTGAAAGTTACTTTGTTGACCTGAACCAAGGAGTAGAGTGAATTACACACTTTATGAAAGCTTATTTTAGTCATAGGCAAATTAAGATAGTAACAAGACTTTTATTTTACATTTATTTTTTTCCAAGTATAAAAGTAATATGAAAATTTGTAAAATTACAGAAAAAGAATATAGTGACCTATAAATTCAACCATCCAGAAGTCTTCCCTCTATTTTTGGTATATTTCCTTAAAGTGATGTAAATTTTGATAATCTAAGCAAGCACTAATAAACAGGAAGAAAGAAAAGAAAGAAAAAAGATTAATGGACACTTTGTATGGCCTTTTCATGTGTTGTATACATATATCATTCATGATTAGGAATACGATCAGCTAATTTCAAAAAAGACTCAGTTAGGATGCGATAGAAACCCTATAATTCAGAAAGAGGTCCCTGAACTGAAATCTATTAATTTTTATATTGTCAATACTTCTGTGGCAGCAAGATCTGAAAGAGTGATGCCAATATCAATGTCCCTGCATTAAACAGGTATTTCTTTGATAATCTTCCCAATCATACAGCAATAATGTTATTTTCATTATAAAATAAGTAGTGAATTATATTTGCTTAATAAATTTAAAGTCAAATAATTTTATTTTCAAAGACTAATTTTTTTGAAGCACAGCATTCAAGCCCTTAGTGCTTCTGGCCTACAAGATGGTTTGCCAGATAAAAGTATAATACCCTTATATTCCCAAATTGTCTCTCATAACATTACAAAATAAAAACAGAATGTATCTTATGTATAGTCACATTTCTTCTTTTGTTCCAACTCATTGTTGATGCAAGTATGTAGATGCTAGAATCACAAAGACTGAAATAACTACAATAAAAAAGCAACCTCCAAAGTTAAGTCAACTCCTCAGACTCAAAAGAACAAAAACAAAGGATATTACCACTAGCAATTCTTTTTTCTGAAAATTTAGTCTTCAGCCTTATTTCTAGCTTTGAGAAGGATTTTAGATCAACTCAAGGCATCAGAGGTCATAAAATTCCATTCATTTTCTTCTGTCCAATGTGTTAACAAAATCAACCTAAAACATGGTAACTCAAATTTGTTTTTCTGATCATCTTGCATAATGCTTTCCTAAAGAAATCCTTCAACAAAACACCCCCTCACAAAAGTAATGTAAATATTGAAGAGAGAATTATCCATCATTAAGTCAAACATTTCCTGATAAATGACAGAAGGTCCAGCTGACTATGCTTTGCTGAACCTAGAAATGACCAAGACTCAAAACAAAATCTGCTACTTCTGTGTCTAGAAAATTAAGACACAGGCTAAGGTTATGGAAACATGAACATTGATGTGTCTTGATGGACATATTCACATAAGAGAGGCGCCATGTGTTTCAACTAAATGTTTTTGCCATTTTTGCAGAAGAAAAGATAATTGTTAGTGGTCATGGGACATTCTAGGTCCCAGAAAGGAAAGAACAGGAGGAAGAGAGGAATTTAAAGCAGTTCATGGTCAGAACAATTCAGGCATCCTGTTTTTAGCAAAGGTTCCCCAAGCTGAAGGCAAAATACTGCTTACCCCAAAAAGGAGTGTTTGAAAAGTTGAGGAGGAGAGAGGGAAGCCACAGGAGAGTCTATGTGGCAGTGTGGAGGTGATTGGAGGGAGAGAACCTGGAGCTATCCAGTGGATTTGGGGAGCAAATGAATAGGGCCCAAAGACACCCAAAACAATGACTGTGACCACACAATGCTTTGCATCTCTTCCCCTGGTTCCTTCACTGTCCCACATTCCCTCCACCTCTGCTCCTGACTGACATTCAGGGTGTGACCCACCAGCAGGAGGCTGCCCTGGTCTTGGTCTTCACTTGCTTTCCATACTAGAACTCCTCCTACTCCTTCTGCTCCTCCTGCTCCTCCTGTTCCTCCTTCTCCTCCGTGCAGGACCCAGGCCTCTCCAAGGAGCTGGAAGCCCCCTGGCCACCGCCTCCTTACCCACATCCTGCGGACCGTGCCCCTTCCTTCTTTGAAGGAGGCAACAGAACAGTGAAATCCGCACCCCCAGACCCACACCCGCCAAGAAGAACTCAGTGTTGCAGGAGGCCTTCCGCCACTTCCCCTCCTCTGCCTCACAGAAAGACTGGCCTCCCCTAGATATCAAAGCCACAGCAACCACAGGAGGCGGTGGACAGAGCCGACCCCCAGAAGGAGTGGGACAGACATCCATGCACACCCTACCCAACCCATGGAAATGCCTGGACGACCCGGGATCCGCATCCAACCCAACTGGTGACTGGCACGGGAGCTCCAGTGCTGTACATCTACCCTCCACTTCCCGCCAGGCCTGAGCCCCTGGTCCCCTCCCACAACCCCTTCCCATGTACCCTCTGGCAGGGGGCAGCAGGCACAGCAGACAGCACTGCCCACTCACCAGCACATGTGGGGATGCATCCAAGGCAAGGCACGATGCCTGGCTGAGGCTGCTGGCCAGGCACGGTCTCCTCCTCTCCTGTACTGTGCTCTGGATGCGTGGAGCTAAATGGAGTGCGGGGACGGTGTTGGCTTGCTGTGTGTATGTTGCCTTCTCCCCACAGCCTCTGATGGACACCTCCACATTTTCCCAGAATGTATTCAGTGAATGATTCAGTGAGAAAATAGGCTTCTTTTGAAATGGTCCAATCAGCGACCAGGAGTGCAATCCCCAGTTTAAAATAAAACAAAACAAAAAACTGTCCAATGTAAAATCAATTTTGTTTTCTATCTTTGCAGTGGCACACATGTGCAGTCTCTGTTTTGTGAATGGTGGAGACAGGAGGATCCCAAGTTCCAGTCCAGCCTGGGCAACTTGGTGAGATCATATCTCAAAATAAATAAAGGACTGAAGATGTAGCTCCATGGTAGTGTGAAATCAATCCCTAATTCTGCAAATAATAATTACCATAAAATAATAAAAATAACAAAATAATAATTGGAACAACAGAATTTGTATCAATATAAAACATAGAATTCACAGTTCCAGTATCCAATGGAAATTATCAGGAATGTCAAAATATCAGAAAAATATGTCCAAAGAACAGTAAAATAAGTCCACAAAAAGTGACCCAGAAATATCTAAGTGAACTAATAAAGACACTAAACAATTATTAAAATATACATTTTATATGTTCAAGATAGTAGAGGATGTAATGACCTACTTATGCTAAAAATCAAATATAAAAATAAACCTCAAAAGACAAAAATGTGTGTAGTGTGTGTCATTAATAGCTGACTAGACATCACAGAAAGAAACTTTAACCTGAAATATAGAAACACTGCCAAAAATGATGAGTAGGGAAAACATTTTTTATGTAGAATGAAAGAAAAACTATAAAAAGAGACTAAAAATAAAAATTTCTGACATTTAAAGACATTCCAAAGGAAATGCAACACAAACCACACACAATGACAAAATATGTACAAATATACATTTACGCATGACAGGTGTAGAACCTTTAAAGCTCAATAAGGAATAACCCAATTAGTGTACACTTTTTTAAATTGACAAAATATTGGAATAGAAAATTCAAAGAAAAGATAAAAAAGCAAATAAAGGCTTAAAAAGATATTCAATATTGTAAGACACTAGAGAAACACAAAATAGAAAGAAAGTAATATGCCAATACAAAACTATAATAATTAGTCCAAAATTGTCAGAAAATTAACTGGTTTATGATTTTGAAAAAATTATTTGAACCATGTTTTTGGGTTATTCACAAAGTACTAGTATATTTATTCTCATTCTCTAGAGTTGTGCATGAGTCAGACCCACAAAAATTACATACTGGTTAAAAATATAAGGTAACGATGATGATGGTAATAGTGATGATCTTTGTTACTCTGATATCTGAAAAGTAGTGCTGAATAACTATTCAGTGAAAAACTTGAGACATTATTATTAGGTAGTAGGATAAAAAACTATGACAAAACTTATTTTTTCAATGTCTGCAATAAATAATATATAACTATAAGTTAAATTCCAATTAAATTAAGAAGTTTAAATTTTCACTATTGATAATAATTGAAGAGATTCCCCTCTTTTATTGGAGGCTTTATTAGAGAAAATTTAAACTCGTACATCCGTCTTTTGAAATATATGTAAAAACATGATTGGATTCTCCACTCAAAGAATATGATTGAGCAGATTTTAAAAATATTTATCTGCACATTCCCTACAAGAGACTCATGCCAACTGAAGGATGGACAAAGTTAGAAAGTTAAAGTATAGACAAAAAGATTCCATGAAATTTGAAATCAAACCAAACAAAATGCAAGGTAATTGCTATGCATAAATCAGAAAAAAGTTTTAAGTCAATCATGATATAAAAAGACAAAGATTGTCAATGTAGACTGATAAAGGAATCAATGTATCTGAAGAATTTAATGATGATAAATATATATGCTCTTACAATTACAGCTCTTAAATATGTAATCACATATTGGTAGATGTGAGGAGAGAGCTCTGTTGCATTCCAGTGTACTAGGAGATTAAAATAACCCATCCTTAACAATTCACCATAAAAGCAATCCAAGATGGCAGACTAGAGGGTTACTGCATCTCCAGTAGCTCCAGAACACAGGATTCAAGAAGTGGAGGCATTGAGAGACTCAGACTAAAATAGGACCACGGAGTGAGTCTCCCCCACCGGTGAAGCTTGGCCCGGGCGGCAGGCCCGGATTCGGGCAGCTTATTAGAGTAGGGCAGGGCAGCTACAATCTCCCCCAGGCATCCCTGAGTACTCCAGTGGTGGGCTCATCCCACAGGGCCAGCTTCTCAGAGCAGGCCCCACAGTGAGAGCCTTTACAAAGAGCCAGCTCCAAGCCCTGGAACCAGTAGGCAGGCTAGGGACAGCTTTCTTCAGAAGCACTACATTATCAAGTTACTCCAAGACTTCAGGCTACTGAAGGCTGGGAGTTGATAAACTGGAAATCTACAGGGACACTATAAGCCAATAGAGGAAATCTGCAGTATCACAGAGTCCCATGGACATCTGACAAATATGAGAAAACAAGGGAAGAAAATGTACCAAAACAACCTAGATACTATATCAATAAAACACAATGACAGCACAGCAGAAGAAATATCAGAAAGGGAGTTCAGAATGTACATAACTAAACAATCAGGGAAGCAAACGAGGAGATGAAAGTGCAAATGCAGGCATTGACGGAGGAGATGAAAGAACAAATGCAGACATTAAATGATTGCACCAATCAACAGTTAAAAGAGCAAATACGGGAAGCAAGAGATCATTTCAATAAAGAGTTAGAGATACTGAAAAAAAAACAGACAGAAATCTCTGAAATTAAGGAAACAATAAACCAAATTAAAAACTCCATATAAAGCATAAACAATAGGATAGAACACCTGGAAGACAGAACCTCAGCTATTGAAGAAAAAATATTTAATCTTGAAAAGAACGTTGACGAAACAGAGAAGATGGTAAGAAATCATGAACAGAATCTACAAGAATTATGGGATATCATGGAAAGGCCAAATTTAAGAATTATTGGGATTGAGGAAGGTTTAGAGAAACAAACCAAAGGAATGAACAATCTATTCAATGAAATACTATCAGAAAATTTCCCAAATCTGAAGAATGAAATGGAAAACCAAGTACAAGAGGCTTATAGGACTCCAAATATACAAAATTACAATAGACCCACATCAAGGCACATTATTATGAAAATACCTAACACACAAATAAAGACAGAAATTTAAAGGCCACGAGAGAAAAGAATCAAAATACATTCAGGGGAAAACCAATAAGCATAGCAGCACATTTTTCAATCCAGACCCTAAAAGGTAGAAGGGCCTGGAACAACATTTACCAAACCCTGAAAGAAAATGGATGCCAACCAAGAATCTTATACCCAGCAAATCTTACTTTCTGATTTGATGATGAAATAAGATCATTCCATGATAAAAAGAAGCTAAAGGAATTTACAAAAAGAAAGCCGGCATTACAGAACATTCTCAGCAAAATATTCCATGAGGAAGAGATGAAAAACAATGATGCATATCAGCAATGGGAGGAGCTACCCTAATGAAATAGCCAAATACACGACAAACCAAATCATGTCAAAAAAACAAAAATGAGTCAAATGACTGGGAATGCAAATCATATCACAATAATAACCCTGAAAGTTAATGGTCTGAACTCATCAATCAAAAGATATAGACTGGCAGATTGGATTAAAAAGAAAAATCCAATAATATACTGTCTGCAAGAGACTCATCTCATAGAAAGAGATACCCATAGACTAAAGGTTAAAGGATGGGAGAAAATATACCATGCACACGGACAGAGCGAAAAAGCTGAAGTATCCATCCTCATTTCAGATAATGTGGGCTTCAAGCCAAGACTAGTCAGAAGGGATAAAGAAGGACATTACATACTGCTTAAGGGAAGTGTAAATCAGCAAGATATGACAATCATAAATATCTATGCCCCAAACATTGGCTCATCCATGTACGTCAAACAAATTCTTCTCAATTCCATAAATCAAATAGATGACAACACAATAATATTAGGCGTTTTTAACATACATCTTTCACCACTGGATAGATCTTCCAAACAAAAATTGAATAAAGAAACCATAGATCTCAATAACACAATCAACAATTTAGACTTAACCGACTTATATAGAATATACCATCCAACAAAGAAAGAATACAATTTCTACTCATGAGCACATGGATCCTTCCCTAAAATAGACCATGTTTTATGCCACAAAACTACTGTTAGCATACACAAGAAGATAGAAATACTACCTTGTACTCTATCAGATCATAAAGGATAGATATTAGAAATAAATGACAGAATAAAAAACAGAAACTTCTCCAATACTTGGAGATTAAATAATATACTATTATATGATGAATGGATAACAGAAGACATCAGGAGGGAAATAAAAAAATTCTTAGAAGTAAATGAGAACAAAGACACATCATATCAAAACCTCTGGGACACTACGAAATCAGTATTTAGAAGAAGATTTATTTCATGGAGCGCATTCAACAAAAGAAGGACAAATCAACAAATAAACGACTTAATACTACAGCTAAAAGCCCTAGAAAAAGAAGAGCTGACCAACACCAAAAGTAGTTGAAGACAGAAATTAGTTAAAATCACAGCCAAAATCAACGAAATTGAAACAAAAGAAACAATTGGAAAAATTAACAAAATAAATAGTTGGTTCTTTGAAAAAATAAACAAAATTGATAAACCCTTAGCCACACTAACAAAGAGAGGGAGAAAACTCAATTTACTAAAATTTGGAATGAACAAGGAAATATCACAACAGATATGAGTGAAATACAAAATAAAATTAGAAGCTATTTTGAAAATCTATACTCCAACAAAACAGAAAACGAAGACATCAACAAGTTTCTAGAGATATATGAATTACCTAAACTGAACGAGGAGGACATACACAACTTAAATAAATCAATTTCAAGCAATGAAATAGAACAGATCATCAAAAGCCTACCAATAAAGAAAAGTCCAGGACCAGATGGGTTCTCAGCCGAGTTCTACAAAACCTATAAAGTACTCATTCCAATATTCCTCAAAGTATTCCATGAAATAGAAGAGGACGGAACACTCCAAAACTCATTCTATGAAGCCATTATCACCCTGATACCCAAATCAGACAGAGACACATCGAGGAAAGAAAATTTCAGACCCATATCCTTAATGAACATTGACACAAAAATTCTCAACAAAATTTTAGCAAATTGCATACGAAAATATATTTTAAAAAATAGTGCACCACGATCAAGTAGGTTTTGTCCCAGGGATGCAAGGTTGGTTCAACATCTGGGAATCAATAAATGTCATTCACCATATCAACAGACTTAATGTTAAAAATCACATGATTATTTCAATAGGTGGAGAAAAAGCAATTGATAAAATACAGCATCCCTTCATGATCAAAACACTAGAAAAAATCGGGGTAGTGGGAAGATTCCTTAACATTGTAAAGGTCATCTACGCTAAGCCCATACCCAATATCATTCTAAATGGTGAAAAACTGAAAGCATTCCCCCTAAAAACTGGAACAAGACAGGGATGCCCTCTTTCACCACTTCTATTCAACATCCTTCTTGAGACTCTAGCCAGAGCGATTAGACAAACCAAAGAAACTAAAGGGATACGAATTAGAAAAGAACTCAAACTATCCCTGTTTGCTGATGATGTGATTATATATTTAGAGGAACCTGGAAATTCCACCAGAAAACTCTTAGAACTCATAAGTGAATTGAGTAAAGTAGTGGGTTACAAGATCAATGTTCATAAATCCAATGCATTTTTATACATAAGTGATGAATCTTCAGAAAGAGACATTAGGAAAACTACCCCATTCACAATAGCATCAAAAAAAAAAAATACTTGGGATTCAATCTCACAAAACAGGTGAAAGACCTCTACAATGAGAACTACAGAACACTAAAGAAAGAAATTAAAGAAAACATTAGAAGATGGAAAGATCTCCCATGTTCTTGAATAGGCAGAAGTAATATTGTCAAAATGGCCATACTAACAAAAGTGCTATACAGATTCAATGCAATACCAATTAAACTCCCAATGATGTACCTTAAAGAAATAGAGAAAGCAATTATGAAATTCATCTGGAAGGATAAGAAACGCAGAATATCTTAAGCAATCCTCAGTAGAAAAATCGAAGCAGGGGGGTATTGCAATACCAGACCTTCAACGCTATTACAAAGCAATAGTAACAAAAATGGGATGGTATTGGTACCAAAATAGACAGGTAGATCAACGGTACAGAATAGAGGACATGGACACAAACCCAAATAAATACAATTTTCTCATACTAGACAAAGAGTCCAAAAATATGCAATGAAGAAAAGATAGCCTCTTCAACAAATGGTGCTGGGAAAACTGGAAAACCATATGCAACAGAATGAAATTAAACCTCTATCTCTCACCATGCACAAAACTCAACTCAAAATGGATCAAGGACCTCGGAATCAGACCAGAGACCCTGCATCTTATAGAAGAAAAAGTAGGTCCAAACTTTCAACTTGTTGGCTTAGGATCAGTCTTCCTTAACAGGACTCCCATAGCACAAGAAATAAAAGCAAGAATCAACCACTGGGATAGATTCAAACTAAAAAGCTTTCTCTCAGCAAAGGAAACTATCAGTAATGTGAAGAGAGAGCCTACAGAGTGGGAGAATGACTTTACCACTCATACTTCAGATAGAGTGCTAATTTCCAGAATCTATAAAGAACTCAAAAAACTCTACACCAGGAATACAAATAATTCAATCAACAAATGTGCTAAGGAAATGAACAGACACTTCACAGAATAAGATGTACAAGCAATCAACAGATATATGAAAAAATGTTCAACATCTCTAGTAATAAGAGAAATGCAAATCAAAACTACCCTAAGATTTTATCGCACCGCAATTAGAATGGCGATTATCAAGAACACAAGCAACAATAGGTGTTGGGTGAGGATGTGGGGGAAAAGGTACACTAATACATTGCTGGTGGGGTTGCAAATTAGTGCAGCCACTGTGGAAAGCAGTATGAAGATTCCTCAGAAAGCTTGGAATGGAACCACCATTTGACCCAGCTATCCCAATCCTT
The DNA here is from genome assembly GCF_902686455.1 of Sciurus vulgaris. Lineage (NCBI taxonomy): Eukaryota > Metazoa > Chordata > Mammalia > Rodentia > Sciuridae > Sciurus > Sciurus vulgaris. Next base: position 2,330 of record NW_027632480.1, on the reverse strand, counting down.
GGCCTATACCCAAAGGACTTAAAATCAGCATACTACAGAGATACAGCCACATCAATGTTCATAGCTGCTCAATTCACCATAGCCAGATTGTGGAACCAACCTCGATGCCCTTCAGTTGATGAATGGATAAAGAAACTGTGGCATATATATATATATATATATATATATATATATATATATATAATGAAACATTACTCTATCATGAAGAATGAGAAAATTATGGCATTTGCAGGCAAATGGTTGAAATTGGAGAATATCATGCTAAGTTAGATAAGCCAATCTCAAAAATCAAAAGGACGAATGATCTCGCTGATAAGTGAATGAGGATTTATAATGGGGGTAGTTGGGTTTAGCGTTAGGGTGAGTGTTAGGTTTAGGGTTAGGGATAAGGAGGGTGGTAAGAATGGAGGAAGGAAGGACTGTATGGAGGGAAAAGAGGGGAGGGAGGGGCGGGGGGAAGGGAAAAAAATAACAGAATGAATCAAACAACATTGCCCTATGTAAATTTATGATTTTTAATTAAAAAATGATATAGAGAAAAATAGGGAATAAGAAAAGTTCTCTGGATTTGATAATTAGGGAATCACCAAGGACTTAGAATATTTCAAATGCCAGTGTCCTAGGGATTAAAGGGTGGATCAACACAGAGGTAAAGACATTAGCATTCTTGAGAAAACTAGACACGTAAAGGTAAAAACTGAAGAAAAAAAATAATGCAACTTCATTCATCCATTTGAGGTAATGCAAATACATGATAAAAGTAAAATGACCACATCCAATTACATGAATCAATTCTATCTTCTGAGCAATTATCATCCTTTTGTAAGCTGCAATTTTGGCCACTTGTGTTTACCAATCCTTAATTGTCAGTACTTGTCTAGTTTTCTAGCATTTTGTAATGAGATATTTAGCACACAACACTGCTGCTGCCAGCTATTTACATTGTACAATTGAATTATCAAACACATAAAAAAATATCCTGGGAGGCAGCCACTTGCAGCATTCTTAAGAATTTTTCTCTTTTATTTAGTATTTAAATATGGCAGGTTATTATGAGAGCATGTGCTGATCCTGAGACCACAGGCCTTGGCTGCTACCTTCCTTTATGTGTCATAATCTCATGAAAAATGATGGAGACCTGCAATCCCAACAACTTAAGAGGCTGAGACAGGAGCATTGCAAGTTCGAAGCCAGCCCTGGCAAGTCAGCAAGTCACAGTCTCAAAATCAAAGAGAAAAATTTTTAAAGGATTGCAGACATGACTAAGGGGTAAAGTCTCCCTGAACTGAATCCATAATACCTAAAAAAAAAATTATGGGGAGAGCTTTCCTTTATTAAATGACACTGATACAGTATGATTATTTCATTGAGTATTTAGGTATTATTATAATTCTCCATTATCACAGGAATATATTTTTTAACACACAATATTAATAGAAACTGGTCATAGTATACAAACAAATCTTTCAAAAAGTGTCTGTATGTGCTTCCAAAAGTCTGTAATCATGAATAAATTGTTCCATATTGTCAAGTTAGCAAATTGGTGTCAATACCTAGAGATTACTAATGCCATCAGGAACCCAGGGTGGCTATGGCTTGGAAGAGATGGTTTCAAACTTTCCTTAAAAAAGGAAACCATTGTCCCTGTTCTCAAAGATGCCACCTGGCTTTTCAAGTGTGACCTTCATTGGCATTTTAAGTTTGTTAGTAAGAGATGTTGACGGCTAGTAAAAGAGATAGCCCTGGACTTGAATACAGGAATTCTCCTGTGCCTCTCATCCTCACTAGGTATGAAATTAATTTGCATTGCTCAGAGTTTGAGTTTGTTATCTACTCAGTGACACTGAATTCAATTTGTACAATGCCTTCAAATCTCAAGTTTTCTTAACTACCAATGATCTGTGAGTTGTGAATTTTCCTTAAGATTTCTTTGCTCATGGTTATATTCGACTATTTTTATGAGATCTTTTACTGTTTTCTGATTGCCTAGTATTGTGTGTGTTGCCTTTTTAAGTGAATAATTTAAGTCTGAACCTGAACTATAAAAAAAAAAAACAATGCACCATAAGGAAATATTCAAAATAATTGCATGCCCAGGAAATGTACTATAGAATAAATAACTTAATATCTCTGTACATAAGATGCCCTTATCCTTGAAAACAATTTTCAAAATAAAAACATAAATTTTCCTCTATTGAAAGATCATAAATTGCTGATATATACTACTAGTATGGCCTATTTTCAGTAAATTAAATTATGGAAGGACAAAATTGATTAAAATATTGGTGATTTTATTTGAATTGAAAAAATATATATTCCAATATATCATT